>NC_062220.1:126258201-126418201 GCF_902686445.1 Sciurus carolinensis | reverse complement strand
CCTCAGCTTGGTTACTCTGAGCTCCGCCCCTGGGGACTCTGAGCTAGACCAGCTAAATCCGGGGCTGCTGGGTGCGGCATGGTGCGTCATGCAGGAGCCCCGGGTGTTCTGAGGTGCCCTCTGGCTTCTCCAGAAGCCGCTTCCTCCTGAAGTGGTGCCCACAGGTGGGCACCCCTTCTAGGGCTCGCTGGGAACCCACCCGTGTCGGCAGAGCCGATGCAGCTGACCAGCCTCCAGGTCCCTGCACAGCAGGATCCAAGTCCCAGGAGCAGGAAGGCGGGAGTCAGTCCCAGGACAAGGCTGTGCCTGGCTGGGTCCCGCAGCAGAGAGTCGTTCACAGTGGCCGACTCCTGCTCAGGTGGCGCGCCCTGCTCATCACGGAGGCGCCACTTGCCTAGCTGACACCCAGGAGGAATGGCGGACCGTCCCCGCGGAAGGAGCAGAGAGACGATCAGGCGCCCGCACAGCTGCTGCCGAGGCAGGAGCTGGACCAGAGCAGGTTGGTCCCCCTTGACCCGAGGCCCACTCTTGGGAGGTTGTCCCACAGAGAGAGACGTGTTCCCAGGGGCCGAGCGGCCGGCACGGGGGTCAAGCTGAGCCATGCTGTGGAGCGGCAGGGGACCTGGGCACAGACCAAGCCTCCAGCCTCAAGGGGCAGCCGTGGGGACCACCGGCGGCTTCCCAGCACGGTGAACGAGGCCAAAACCCCTGTGAGGGCTTCGAAGCTCGGCGTGGTGCCGACCCTGCCTCCCCAGCTCTCCTGCCCTCTGCCCTCCCTGCCGGGTGCCACTAACTGTCCCTCCGGCCGCTCACACTTTCACATCCATGTCACGACCGGGCTTCCCCACTCGCCTCCCCTGCCCAGGATCCCCGATGCTTCGCGTCTTTGCTTGGAGGTCCTTCAGGTCTCCGCTCACCTCCTCCAAGACCCCTTCCCGCCTTCTGTCTGGTTCCCTTCAGACACCTGGCTGCCATCTGAATGGACCCCGGGACCCGTCTCCTTGCACGACGGTCCGCCCAGGCAGCGGGCTGTGTGCAGGACGCCCGGGAGCTGTTGGGGAGCCTCAGGCCCCCCGGGCTGTGGTCCTGCATGCTGAGCGCTGGTCTTGCACTCTCTGAAGACTCAGTGCCCGAAGAAGCACGTCTGAGACCTGGGTCACCTTGGCTCCCTGTCTTACCCCCCACCCCGAGCTATGGTGTCATTCAGACGAAGAAATCGGATGAGTGTTCATTGACGTCACCAGGGAGAAAGGAGGAAGAGAGAGGAGAGGAGAGAGGACGGAGGATGGGGGAGCGGAAGGGAAGTTAGCTCCGGACGCGCCTCCTTCGTCCCTGCAAGCTCGGCACACCTAGATGGCTGCGCTCTAGATGTCCAGTGACCGTTGAGGGACAGGGGTGGAGGCGGGATGATCTGGGGGTACTTAGCAAGTGTCAAGGAGCTGGTGAAGTGTGGCTTTCTTCACACCCACAGGTTCTAGAACCCTGAATCTGCACCCAGGTGGTAGACAGGAGGGTAGACGGGTGACAGGAGCCAGGTGCCCAAGCCTCTTTCTGATGGACACTGCTGCATTCTGTCCTGGGCTTCCTCCTGGACCCACCAGCTCCTCCAATTTTCACCCAGTTTTCTCCTCCGGACTGAAACGGACAGATTTCTATCCCACAATCCTCTGCCTCTTGGAGAGGGGTTGATTGGCAGTGAGATGAGTAACAGGAAAGAGGAGGAGCCCGGGGTCTGGGAGGACCAGTAGTGATTCAACTCTTCCACTGCAAAGGCACAGGGAGGATTCACGACTCCCAGGCTTCCTCTTATCCTTGGAGACAGTGACCGGGGACAGGAAAACTAGACCCCGAAGCAAAGCCCGTCACATGCCCCCCAGCTGGGAGTTCACGCTGGGTGGGTGGCAAGATGGGGAAATTCTCTCCACGCCAGTTCTGCCAAAATAATCGTCTAAGGTGATCACTCACGGGGGTGACGCAAACTCACAGGCAGAGCGTGGGGGCTGTCTGTGGCAGGTCAGAGCCCAGTGCCAGGGTTCCGGCCAGCGCGGATGGATGAGGAGGTCAGTTGCTCATTTTCACAAAGGGTCAGAGAACCTGGGACCCACCAGGCGAGGAGCAAGAAGAACAAGCCTTTCAATTTTCCTGTGGCTCCGACAGCAATCATTTTGACGTCCCTCCTCAGGACACAGTGTCCTGGGGACCCACGCCCCTTCCCTCCCAGCCTCCAGAGGCGTCTTCACCAACCACCCCTCCAGTTCACCGTCGGGTGAGCGTCGAACTCCTTGCCTTTTCCCAAGCTTCCTGGTGATCTGCCCAGCAAGGTCCCCTCCTCCTTTCTCTCCGCCTGAAACCCAGCAAGTTAATGATTTTGGTTCTTCGTTCCCATCAATCAACGGCCCACGTGTGATGAGTTTCTACCTTGCGATTTTCCCCACTTGACAGTGATATATGAGCAGTCAGTGCGTGGTCGACGTGTGATATGCTCAATGGATGATTTTATTGGGGTAAAACTCCATCCGGGACTGGGGATCGCCTGTGTCTCCCGCCCTCCGCACCGGCTGCTGACTCTGGGCGGAATCCCTTGTTCACTTGGTGATGAAGCCAGCGCTTCGTCCACAGCGCCCCAGCCGCCTGGCTTCTTCCCTGAGCCAGAGGGAACTTCTAGGGCCCGGGAAGGCGTCTACCCTATTCATCACGGTCTCCTTAGGACCTCCCCGGTGACCATGGACCTGACATATAGTAGGTGCCTAAAAAGTGTCTCTTGGATGAATTGCGCCCATGCTTGCAGCGCACCCGGAGGGATGGGGCGGGCTAGACAGAACCCCGCACCTCCTGAAGTGGCAGATGGGGGACCCGCAGATGGTGCATGCTCCAGGTTGGGTGTCCCTTGTCCAGAGATTTCCAAAATGCTCTCAGATCCAGAACTTTTCAGGGCACCACGAGTGAAAAATTTCATGCCACCAAACTTCGTTCCATGCACAAAATTATTAAAAATACTGTAGAGGTTTACCTCCGGGCTACGGGCGAAGGCCACCGAACACGTGAGCACATACATGTTCACCCGCGTGAGGCAACTGTGCTTGGACGTGGCTTCCCTCCCAAGATGTCTCACCAAGGCCGCGCAGAGAGTCCAAAGCCTGAAAAGATCTGAGGCCCGAGGCACTTTTGTGGCAAGCATTTCGGACGAGGGATCCTCCGTCTGTGCTAGTCACCCTTACGGTCAACGCCATCCTAGGCACCCAGGCTCCAGGGGACAGACGGAAGCCCCGCTGGTGGATTTGCGGGTGGGTCCCTTGCTTTGTCTGGCGTTCCGCCATCACAGAGATGCAGAGAGATTTTGGTGCAGCGTCCGCGCGACCCGAAATACCAGAGCAAGGTCCTCGTGTGCACAGACACCCCGGCTCTCCCTCCCCCCAGCCTGCTGCAGAGGCCACAGGGGGCTGCAGGGGGCTCGTAGCAGGTGTTAAGTGAGCGAGCCGATCAGGCAAGAAAAGCCTCTTTCAATGTTTCAGCTACAAGAGTAATTATCTGATAAATGTCCTCTGTGAGCTGGCTTCTCCCCCACCACGTGCCTCCTCCGGGATTCATGTTGGGTTCAGGAAGCCTGGAACGTTCTTTTATGTCTGCTTCCATCTCATCAGGGCATCAGCTGGTGCGGCCTCTGTCCTCCCCGTGAATAAGCCCAGAGAGCTGCTGGCACGGGCTGCGAACTCACCCTTGTGTCTTTAGCAATCCGATGGACGGGGCTGTCGTGGGAGCCAGGTGGTTAGCATTCAAACGTCCCTCTCCCTTCCCGCCTCCGTCCCGCCTCCCCGTGAACTTTGGACAGGGGAGAGGAGCAGAGTGTGATTTATTCGTGCACACGAACATCAGTGAGCCGTCGAGGGAGGGAGACGGTCACGCACAGCTCCCAGGAAGTGGCAGGTCGGGGACCTGCAGATGGTGCATGCTCCAGGTTGGGTGTCCCTTGTCCAGAGATTTAATAAATGCTCCCAAATCCAGAGCTTTTCAGGACGCCACGAGTGAAAAATTTCATGCCACCAAACTTGGTTCTGTGCACAAAATTCCCAGGAAGCCCCAGGTGGGAGATCCATCTAGAGTCAATTATCTAAATACTCAGGGAGGCAAATGGGATCGTTGGGGTGCATCCAGATGGTCTGCAAGGGAGTCGAGGTGTCCTCAGCGAACGAGTCCTCTTCGCCCGTTGGCTCGGATCCGCAGACGAGAATGAAGACTCTGAAATGCTCCCGAGGACGCGCTCATCTGGAATATTAGGAAACCCGGACTCAAGGGCCGATTTTGCCCCCAGGTTGCTACTTGACCTTGAGCAAAGTCCGTCTTTCAGAGCCTCAGTTTCCCGCTTGGTCAAGTCGGGACAGTGGTGTTTTACCTTGTCCGCCTTAAAAAACGGCTGGGCCAAGGCCAAGGGAATCACGTGCGGCGCTGAGTTGAAAGATGTCAGAAGCAGTTTGGCAAATGAGGGGCTCCACCGCCGAGGCGCGAGCTGCTGTCTTTTCCGACTTACTGTGGACAGCGGTGGCTTTATTTGCTGGGGACTTGTAGAACATTCCTGAGAGTTGGCTACTCTTTTCGTCACCTCAAGCATGAGAAAACAGAGGGACTCAGAGAGACTGTCACAGTGGGCAAGCGGCAAAGCCAGGATGCGGGACCCCACACCCGTGTCCCAACGGGACTCCTCCCGCTGACCGCTGAGCCCTGACCTGGCTGCTTCGGGGGCGAGTGCCACTGATCACCAGCAAATTAGCACTGGATCTGCCCCCTGTGGCTCCTCAGGGAGTTCTGGGGAGGCAAGGGGACACTTGGTGGCCCCCAACAGAGCAGGGAACCAAGTGCTTCAACTGGAGACTAGACTGCAGAGAAGACTGAGGCAACGGTTTCTATCTAGGCAGAGGACAAAGCCTCACGGTACAGACAGGCAACAGAGGTCTGCGGTGTGGAGGGAAGGCCCGGGCGAGGACAGCAGGATGCCCAGGAGCTCACTCTGTGGCCTCCGGTGAGCCCGCCCTCGCCTCTCGGCCTCCACGAGCCCTCTGCACGATGGAATCACTTCTTCAAATGAATCCTTCAGAGGAATGACCGCGCAGTCCCTCCCAACCCAGGCTCAGCCGACCAGCGTCAGCGAACACTTGGAGAAACCCTGCATCCGTACTGAACGTGCGCCAGGGTCCCCGTCTCCGTGCGACCACCGCTGACACCCAGGTGCATCCTGGTGGGGATCAGAAGTCATCCGGAGAGGAGTGGGAGTCCAGGGAGCACCGTGGGGCCCCGTGCAAGGGCTGAGCATCCTCGGACCCTGGGGTTTGGTGGAGAGGGTGCTGGAACTGTCCCCCGTGGATCGCAGGGGGCTGGACACAATCGCTTGACTGAGGCGTCCCTGGGCAGGTCTTGGTGTCCACACCCTGAATGTCCCAAATAAAGACCTGACTCTTGACTGTGGCTCTTGGAGGTCACTTTTTGGGGGGAGGGATACCGGGATGGAACTCAGGGGCACTCGACCACCAAGCCACAACCCCGGCCGTATTTTGTCTTTTATTTAGAGACGGGGTCTGGCTGAGTTGCTTAGCACCTCGCTAAATTGCTGAGGCTGCCTTTGATCCTGCGATCCTCCATCCTCAGCCTCCCGAGCCGCTGGGATGACAGGCATGTGCCACTGTCACTTCTTGGCCCAATGAGACTATCCGAGGACACCTGGGGGCCGGGCCATGGCAGATAGTCTGTGCTGTGTGATTTAAGGCGGGGGGGGGGGGGCTTGGGCTCCAGGCCAGCCCTGACCTCTTAGGGTGCTGCTAACCAAGGTCAGCCACACTGGAGGTCAGTCGTGCCTGTGTGCAAACCTTCAATGGAAACCCTGGGCATCAGGGCAGGCCGGCCTCCCTGGTTGGCAGGACTCCGTTGTGGCCATGGTGTCCTTCCTGGGAGAATCAAGCGCTGTGCAGGACTCCCCAGGAGGGGAGACGGAGGCCCCCTACTGGAGGCACCTGGGACCATGACCATGGGCACCGGGGACGTTAATGGAGAGACGTGCTTCCTGCAAACCAGGTCCAGTTTCCTTCCCTCCCTCAACCCCAAAGTGAGGTAGGTGATAGGAATACCCCCATTTTACAGAGGAGGAGACTGAGGCTTAGAGAAGTTGAATCACCAGCCCAGCAACTAGTCACGGGGCAGGGATTTAAGCATACAAGGACAAACTCTGGACAGGACTGTCTCTAACGTCCCTTCCAGAGCTAATGTCTCCTGGAGAGTGATTTTAAGAGGGAAATTTCTCTTTGGGGGCCAAGAATGCTGGGGCATGACTGGGTAGCTTCTGCCGTCTCCCATTTCTCTCCTGCTGCCTCAGGTGACTTTGTCCATGCCTGGCCAGCCCCTGGGGACTTGAAGTAGGAAGACCTCGGTCCCCAAGCAGGAGAAGAACCCGGGCTGCGTCCCGCTCCCTCTATTTCATCGCATCCCTCTCCATCCCACCCCACCGGGTCTCATCCCCTCGTGTCCCCTCGCCCACCCCACCAGCCCCAGTCCTGCCCTGGCGTGGGGGCAATGGGGCGAGGAGGCGCCACATGCCATCTCTAGGCTGCGCCCGGCAGTGGGACTCTCCGGGTGGACCGGCGGGGCGCCGGGAAGGGCGCAGGCTCCTCATGCCAAGCCATCCTGACTCCTGGCCTTGACGTCCTGCTTCTGCCTCTGCCCAGCGCTAATGAGCTCCGGCAGCCAAGAAGAACAAGGGCGCCGATGTGCGTGGCCCCGGGCCCAGGCCGGGCACAGAGCCGCCCTTCTCTCCCCGCCCGCGAGTGCGCAGGTGCGGGGGGCGGGGACCCGGGAGGCGCCGGAGGGGGCGCCTTTGACGGCCACGGGGCTCGCCGCCTGCGCAGGGGCTGCACAGAGAGCCTCAGTGCCCGGCGCCCACCTGGCCCCCTTCGTGGGCACCGTGCCCGCGCATGGTGGCGCTGGGCCATCCCCCGGAGGAGGAAGGATATGCCTTTATTCACTCGGCTGCCAGCCCTGCCAAGGTTGGCTTGGCACACGTGGGTGGTGACACAGAAGGACAGGGACGTAGCGGAGGAGGAGCAGGAAAGGCTTCAGCCTCCGTTCCCACGGATGGTAACTGGCGCTTCATTCTCCAGATTGTTGATTGTTTCTCCATGGCCGTCCTGGGTCCTGCTTCGTGAACCCTGTGATGGGCTGTTTTACGTGCATTGTCGGGTTTAGTCCTCAGAAGGAGTCTGGGATGTGGGGACTGTGGCTTTCTCCATTCTGCAGATGAGGAAAGTGAGGTTCAGAGAGGGAAGTTCACTCACCCGAGAACACACAGGAGGGCATGGCGGAGCTGGGATTCAAACCCAGGTCTGTCGGATGTAGGAGACTTGGCTGCCACCTCTCTTAGGTGCTATTCCGAGCACTCTAAATACACTATTTTATTTATTTTGCACAACGGCAATTCATTCTTTCACTTACTCATTCATCCACACCCTCAGATGGTCATTCAACAAACATTTTTTTGAGAATCCGATGGCTGCTGGGCACTTTGCAAAGAAATGTGAGAGAAGGTACTGGAAACAGTTCCTGGTCGAGGTTGGCAGGGGGCGGGGGCGAGATGTAGGTGAGTTAACTCCAGAGCCCCTGCCCTTCCCTGTCTAAGGCACCCACACCCACCTGAGGCCCTGGGACCAGGAGCAAGCGTGCCCCACGGTTAGTCCCTCACCTCTGCCTGCACAGTCCCCTTGGCATGGGTTAAACAGATGCATCTTGGCCCTGTGACCACAGCAAGCCTGGAGTTTAGGTGTCCAACACCCGAGATAAAGAATGTCACGGAGACTCTATTCAGAGTGTCTTGGTCCTAAACATGTCTTCTGGACTCACTGGCAATCAGATCAAGCCATTGGCAGCACATGTGGGGTGTTCTCGTCCATGTCCCTCAAGGACAGCACCTGTGTGGCCATCCATCCCTGAGGATTTGTGCTGACTGCTGGGAGTTCATTGGACACTCTTGTATCAGCTTCTTTCACTTGGCCTTACATCCATGAGGCTGATTCTTGTTGTTCTGTGTGTTGGTGGGTCATTCTTTTTTATGGCTGCATAGTATTCCATCATTCCTCCATTGATCTGCTTCACTGCTGATGGGCTTTTGGGTTGCTTTCAGCTTTGGGCTTGGTAAATAGCACAGATGTCAACACTCTGTGACATGCCTTTTGGTGTGCTGTATGCCCATTTCTGTCAGGTGTATTCCCAACAGAATGCTCATTGTGGGATATGCATGTCAGTCTGTAGCAGACACTGTCAGAAATTGAGTAAAAAAAAGTCCGATTGGCATGAAAAATCTACTCAACTGCATTCCTATGATGCCGTAGCTAGCGGAGTGACAGAAACCTAGTGTTGTTTATACAAACACTACTAATAATTACTACTTTTACCTCCCTCCCTCGCCACTCCCTTCCTCTGCTGGGGATGAGCCCCAGGACCTCGCTCTGCTAAGCAAGGGCTCTGCCGCTGAGCTCCGTGGCCAGCCCGCATTCTGGGGTTTCTGTCCTTCAAGGACGTGGGATTGAAGGCATGTGCTAAGCTTCAAATGATGGGTTTGGTAAAAATCTGAACCCACAAACCTTGAAAGAGGCCCCACCGGACATGATCACAATACGGTTTCATTTTCCCAGGGTCTGGCGGTGACCCGTCCTCCTTACGTTGGCGTCTGCATCCTTAATGCCCCCGTTGCCTCCTCGTCGGGAGGACTGTCTGCATTGGGGGTCGGGAGCCTGGGGGGCACGGACGGACACCAGTAGCGTTTTCCTATGGGAACCGGCCTCCAGCGAGCCGGCTCCCAGCGGAGCCTCCCTCCCGACCTCCTGGGGACCAGGAAGAGCCAGATGGACCGACGGAAAGACGAAACTGTGCGGTTCTGTGACAGCCCGGAGCTCCGATCAGTAGGAGGCTGGAGGCCAGCCCCTCGCTCCCGGGCTGCAGGTCCGCCGCGTACCCTTCCGCCCCCACGTCTACCAGCTGTTTCTCATCCCAGGGCCGCGGAACCCGCGAACAGAGACCCACCCACCCCAGTTGTCACCACCAGCACCCCTGCTTCCAAAATCTCTGATAGTTCTTGTCCATAATTCATGCCTCCCGTTTTTTTTTGGGGGGGAGGGGATGGGAAGGCATTCTTCTCCTCTAGTTGGGGACATGGGGGCCCAGGAAGGGGAAGTGACCGGTCCAGTGCTACCCAGGAAGTGGCAGAGACACCAACAGCAGTTACAGAGATGCTCCCGACCTATGGAGAGGCGAGGTCCCCACGCACCCGGAGTCCTGTGGAAGCATCTTGAGCCAAAGACACATCGGTGCCCCAGCCTCTGAACACCCTGCCGGCTGCACAGCACGCCGTGGATTGTCTGTCCCTCCCCTGTGACCGGGGGGCTGGCTGGGAGCTGCAGCCCAGCATTGCACACAGATAGACTATTGTACCATGTGTCACCAGTCTGGGGAAATCTGAGTCCCAAATTCCAAGTACAGTGTTTATGGAATATGTATCACATTTGCACCATCGTAAAAAAAAAAAAAAATATATATATATATATATATATATATATATATATATCACAAGTGGAAACATTATAACTGCAGGATGGCCGGGTGTGGGGTGCATGCCTCTAATCCGAGCAGCTTGGGAGGCTGAAGCAGGAGGATCGCAAATTGGAGGCCAGCCTCAGCAACTTAGTGAGGCCCTAAGCAACTCAGTGAGACCCTGTCTCTAAATAAATACAAAATAGGGCTGTGGATGGGACTCTGTGGTAAAGCGCTCCTGAGTTCAATCACGGGTACCAAAACCAAACCACAACAAACAAATAAACAAAAAAACCCACACAAAACTCTTCAGGATGAACTGATAAGAACAGCGAGCCCTCGTGATGTGCCACGATCAGGGCTAAACATACCACCGTGCCTCGTCTTACCGAATCCTGAGTTGTGTTTTATTTTTTGAGTCCATTTTATAGATAAGGAAACTGAGTCTTGGAAAAATGAGACTACCCTCGTGAGGATTTGAAAGTTGGCTTAGCACCGTCCCGGGGTCTGTCTGACTCTGGGCCAAGTCACTTCTCGGGTCCTGCTCTGCCCCTAGAGCTCCTGCCCGGGAGCCCAGCCTTCTCGTCCCCTTCTGGGACGTCAGTGTCCCCTCTTTGCCTGGACCTTCCCTTTCGGGCCCTGGGCTTGTAACACGGGAATCACAACTCATCACCCCGAGGCGGGTGACCCTGGTGGGCGAGGTAATTTGATATCGATCCTCCCACGGGGACGCTCTTCCCTGCAGCCGCGTGGAGAGGAGATGAACGCAGGCAGCCCGGCCCGGGCTGCCGCCGTGACAGGCGACCAGCGTGCTGTATTAGCCTCAGGACAAGATGATGTTCTACCACGATTTTTTGATCGGTGACAGGCCATGTTAGCACCGGAATACGTTGGGCGGCGGTCACGCCCCACCAGCAGTGATTGACAGATCGAGTCGGAGCGGAGGCTGGTGCGTCGGAGGTCGGAGTCAGCCTCGGATTTCCAAAGGGATAAAGTGCGGTGAAAGTCAGACCCTCATCAACAAGGCCGGGGTTCCAGCGAGGATCCTGGGGTCCTCCCCACCCTCTAGGGGCAGGCGTCCGGTGAGTTCTCTGACCTTCCAGAGGGATCGCGGTGAGTATTGCTAGTGCAGCCTCCGGGGGGCTTCCCTGAGACCAGTGTTTTCCCAGAGGCCCCTGCAGCAGAATCTCCAGGGTGACTTTTAAAAGGCCTGTCCCTGGACATTGTCTAGAGCCCCTGGATTCGATTTTTCCAGGGGGTTGGGACCAAGGAATCAGTGCCCTGAGCCAGCGCTCCAGGTGCGTCTCAGGCCTGTTGGCGCTGGAGAACCCCTGCCTTCGGGAGTTCTGGGCACGGAGGAAGTGACACCCCATAATGCCCCAGCCCCGTCTCTCTCCTGGTCCGTTGGCCTCCGATGACAGAATTCATCGCCTGCTGTTCTCGTAGCAGATTTTCATGCAGGGGGGAGCTCGGTCCTGTCCATCACCCTCTCTCATTCCAGAGTGAAAATCTTGCTGAAGAGAAGCTGTTCCCCCCATCCCATTCTGTGGATGGGTAAACTGAGGCCCAGAGAGGTGCAGGGTGGGGCCAGAGGCTTCGCACCCAGTAAACGCGTCAGTGGGCATCTATTCCCTAACCCTCCTTGAAACGCTCCTTGCCCTCTAGGACTTTCTGTGGGTCACTGATTCTTCCCGGCGAGCGACTTTGCCCCCCGGGGGACCCGTGTCCAGGGTTGCATCTTCGGGAGTCTGAGGTGCTTCTGGCATCTAGCGGGCAGAGGCCAAGGAGGCTGCTTATCATCCTATGAGGCAGGGGGCAAGCTCCCCACGCTGCCCCAGCAGGAGCTAACCCCTGTCCCCCGTGCCAGGGCTGAGGCGGGGAAGCCTGGTGGGTGGGTATCCTGCTCCATCCCTTGGAACTTTATTCCAAGTTCATTGGCAAACTTCTGGGGCCTTTTGAGCACAAGCAGCCTGTGGTAGGATTCAAGTACGGGACCCTCAGGCTGCTGAAGGGAGAGAGGATCGTCACGGAGAAGGACTAACACGGAGGCCAGGTAAGGAAGCGCACTTCACAGTGGGGTGACCCTAACCAAGCCGGGCCTCCTCGGTGAGCCTCCGTTTCCCCCAGGTGACACAGTGCGGAGCTCCAACGACGGCTTTCAAACTGTGCTGTGATCTGATTCCAACTGACCTTCTGTCCAAGCAGCGACCTCCTTTGGAGGGGGAGGCTGGATGGGAGAGGCTGGCTCCCGTGCAGGACGGAGTCCTCGTGCCTCCTGGTCGATCCGTCTTCCCACCTCACCGGCCAGTTTCGCTCTGTGGTATAAAGGAAGTCCCAAGGCACCGAATGCTTTGGAAGGAAATCGGACTGGAATGTAATTGATGGCCCGGGCCGTGTGCCACCATCATTAAATGGCCCTCAAAAGCCAGCCCATTGTTCTGCGCAGAAGCAACTCGGCTTTGTTTGCAGACTCCCGTGTGTGTGAATTCGCCTTCTCCCCACCGGGCCCACCGCGCGGCGCCGGCTGCTTTGATGCCAACGGACCGACGCGGGCTTCACGCACACCCGTCTGAGGCTCTTCAATCCAGCCACGCTAACTCCTGCTGCCCCCCATCGCCTTCCCTGCAGTCCTGGGGAGCCCTCTCTTCTCACCGGGCCACCCCCTGCCTTAAACACCTCCGTCCTCGCGCCGCACTCCCCAGGTGCCCTCTTACGTGGGCCGTTGGGAAGGATGTTGTAGCTCCTTTGTCCTCGTCTCAGACAGGGCAGGACCTGCCTTCCTGGCAGAGACTCTGGGGCAACTTGGGAGACGCTGACCTGTAATGGAAGTTCAAGTTCTTAAGCCTAGGCTGGGCACGGGGGTCACGCCTGTCATCCCAGGGGCTCGGGAGGCTAAGGCAGGAGGATGGAGAGTTCAAGGCCAGCCTCAGCAATAGTGAGGCCCTAAGCAATTCAGGGAGACCCTGTCTCTAAGTAAAATACAAAATAGGGCTGGGGAGGTGGCTCCGTGGTCGAGTGCCCCTGAGTTCCATCCCCGGTACCAAGAAAAAGAAAAAAGATCTTGAGCCTAGGATTTCACGTGTCCCCTGGAGAGGTCTTTGTCTCTATTTCCAACCTTCTGGCACTCACTTTGCAGCTGGGTTAAACCCCTTGTCTCTTTCCAAACTTCGTCTTTTGGAAGGCAGGTAGAAGAAACCAATGGTTCTCACCCCACTCAGCGTCACAGAATTCACTGAAAATCTTTTTTCCCCCACCTCCTTATAATGGGAGTGTTCCACTATGACCTCAGTCTCTTTATCTGTGATATGGGTATGAGAGCAACACCTCGTGGGTAGTTGTGAGAATCACATGAGCAAGTGCACAGACGGAGCCCAGAACGCGGAAGACCCTCAGTGAGCGTTGGCTCTGGGGTTACTTCTGTCCACCTGACCTTGAACACGCCGTTCCCTCGGCTGGCAGCACCTGCTTTCTCATTGGTCACCGGGGAACCTTGGGCTCGTCCCGAATGCCTCGGCCCTGACCTCCTGTCTCTGCAGAGACGTCTGCACACCCCTCTGGGAGAGGCAGGAGCTCCCGATTCCTTGCTGGAGCAATGGATTTGGTTCGGCTGGAGTCCCTCCCTCTTGGCTGCTGCTCTTCCAGACCCTGTGGATGCACAGGGGCAGGGCTGACCGGGTCTCTGCCCTGGGCCCAGAGGGAAAGCCAGGCACCCAACAAAGACTGTCACAGGCGATGAGCCGTGACCAGCAGGAGAGCAAAGGGGACACTCTGGGGGCATGGTGGTCTCTATTCTCTGAGTATGTTGCATTTTAATAACTGTTCTTGGGCATAGGGTCTCCCAGGCCCGGGGCTCTTTCAGGGAGCAGGAGTAAGTACCTGGCCCGTGGACGAGGCCCTGAGGTGGAGAGGCTGGGGCTGGTCCTCACCTCCCGGCCTCCCTTAGCAGACACACCTGCCAGGTCCAGGGACGTTAAAGGCAGCATCTACCTCCCGCCGCCCAGCCCCATGGAGGGGAAGAGAGAATGACCTGGTTTATTCTATTTGAAGAACTCAGAGTTCCCAGCGCCCTGGGTGCCTCTCCGAGCTCCATTTTTCTATCTTAAAGAAAAATAACCAGGCGGGTAGAGAAGATGCAGGGAGGCGCGGGGGCTGATGGGCCGGCTGTAGCCCTTCGAGGTGCTTTCCGTGCTGGCTCCAGCGAGAGGGAGAGAGAAAGGCACAGTTCTTCAAATAACTCTTCTCTTTTTGAGGAACATGTAATCGTCTCAATTAAAACACAGACCAGAATATTTAATGGCACGGAAATTGATTTTGATGCTATTTAAATAACCTGCCCCTGGAGGAGACGGGCATTACTTGGCCTAATTTGGGGGAAGCGTTCACTTCCTTCCCGGCCCAGAACACACAGGCGGGAGGCTTCTGCTCAGGCACGGCGGCTCTGAAAGCCGGTCGGGCAGATCACGGGGACTCAGGTCAGTAAGTTGAGCACTGGGGATGTAGCTCAGTTGGTAGAGTGCTTACCTCACAAGCTCAAGGCCCTGGGTTCAATCCCCAGCACCAGAAAAAAAAAAAAAAAAAAAAAAGAAAAAGAAATGTATGGCTGTGTCCCAATAAAACTTTATTGACAAAACCAAGTGGAGGGCCAAATGTGGGTCATGGGCTCTAGTTTTCCAATGCCTGCTTTAGATCCCTGGACTTTCTGTTGTCAAAAGGCAGCCTGAGGACTCTTGTCTCAGCGGCACCATTGCCGTCTCCTCCCAGGGGATGTCTACAGGAGGAGCAGCCACCGAGAGGGCGTGTGGGACCCTGCTATACTGTCCGTGATGACATCAAGAGTGGGGGCCAAGTGAAGGAGGGTCAGCGGCAGGTGGTCCTGCCCTCAAACACACCCAGTGCAGTACGAACACGACACAACCCACGAGATGTGCATCCTGTGCTTCCATGTGTCCTTCTTGGGAGAGGAGAGGAGGAGAGGAGGGAGGGACTCCGGCACATGGCCTGGCAGGTGCCCTCCTGGGTAGGCCCCTGCAGCTACGCCATGGACATTCTAGATTTCTCATCCCGGTCATTCCCTTTTCCTTTTGACAATAGAAAGTCCAGGGATTAAAGCAGGCATTGGAAAACTTGAGCCCATGACCCACGTTTGGCCCTCCACTTGGTTTTGTTGATAAAGTTTTATTGGGACACAGGCATGCATTTTTTTTTTTCCGGTGCTAGGGATTGAACCCAGGGACTTGTGTTTGTGAGGTAAGCACTCTACCAACTGAGCTACATCCCCAGCCCATATGCATTTATTTTAATTTAGGTATTGTCTCTGGTTACCTTCAGGCTACAATGATGGAGTTCAATAGTTGCCTCGGAGACTGAAGAGACACTAAAGCCTAAAATATTTACTACCTGACCCTTTAGAGAAAAGTTTACCAATCCCCACTTTGAAGTATCATGCCCTATCTATTTTCAGAGGTTAAAAGGAGTAAAAGGTAATTTCATATAGTTCATTCTAATGCCCTATTCTGGCGTTAAACCTTAGAGATGTGCAGCTTCTTTCATCCCTCTTCCTCATTTGTATCTGTGTAGCAAACAGAACTGAAGTTCAGAGAGGTTTGTTGACTCATATAAGGCCACACAGCTGGAAAGCAATAAGATCAAGACACCAGCCCAAGGGCCTGAGTCCAAGATAATGCTTCTTGCTGCTGGTGCTTCCTCCCAGCCAGCTCTGATGGAGTCTGTGCTCTGTTGCCAACCACTGAGCCCTCGCAGTCGCCAGCTCCGCCCCTGCACTGCCTGCCCCAGCAAATGTAGCTCAGAGCTTGCCAAGAATCCAAAATTGGAACGACCCTGAGTTTATTCTTCACGTTACTCGCACTCCATCTTGTGATTGGAATCCTTGTTCTGGGAGACAGCCAACAACGGTCACCGAAAGATTCAGATGTATCTCCAGGGCAACAGGGGCAGGTTTCAACATGGCGGCAGAGGTGAACCCATCGGATTTATAAAGATTCCTCTGCTCTCCGGCTGGAGCTCGGAGAGTGTGAGAGATGGAAACAAGGACAGAGTCCAGGCGAGAGATGATGAAGCCATGGGTCTCCAAAGGGAATGAGATTCAGGACAGATCTGTTTGGAGTCAAGAGGTCCCGGAATTCGACTGGGTGGGAGAGGAGGGTGGGAGAGGGGAAGGGCCAAGGTGGACCCCCAGGCAGGAGAAGATGACGTCTGTTTCACTGTCCGTTTCCGATGGTTGTTGGGAAGGTTGAGTGAGATGTCTGTGCAGAGCTGACCAGTCCCTGTGTGTCCTCGATGCAGAGTTGAAGAAGATGACAGGGACCAGAAAAGGCATTATAGCAGGACAGGGAGAACGTGGGATCTGGAGTCAGAGAGGCTGCAGTTCAGATCCACAGGTCTCCACTCACTTCCACGTGACCTTGAGTACTTTATATCATTTATCTGGGTCATGGTGACATGGATGAGGAGGAAACGCCCTAAGTGGTTGACTCGAACATGACCCTTAATCCTCACATGCACCTGGACAGGTAGGGGCTACTACCAGCCTTGTCTTACAGATGAGGATAACAAGGATCAGAGAGGGGAACACACTTGCCTCGGGTCACACAGGCAGCTGTGGAGCTGGACTTGGAATCCAAGCTTGTGGACTCTACAGTGATTATAGTCCCAAGGGAAGGTCTGCCTCCAGTGTGGTCATGGGCAGGAGACTGAGGGAAGGGCTGCATAATGGGGTGTCCAGCACCCAGGGAACTGGCACCAGGAGGTCTTGCCATAGGAGCGTAGGGGAAGCAGAAGATGGTGCCCAGGGAGGCTTCCTAGAGGAGATGACGTTAGTGCTGCAATGGAAGAGTCATCAGTGTAGCAGCCAAGGTTGTGGGGAGAGGGACAAAGGGACGTGGCCACTCAAATATGAGCTAGCTGTCGTGAATTAGGAAGGAAATAGTTCTCACTCCCATGCTCATTCCCTCCACCTTTGGATGTGAGTCGGGATTCTCATGACCTCCTGCTGGACTCTCCCTGGGGACTGAGCCTTGTTGTGATAAACAACTTGAGCTCCGTATCTTGGGCTTGGAGCATCAACCCACTCATGGCCGTCCTCCTTGGGACCACCGGCAACTCTTTCTCACTCAGATGTCAGGCTCTCTGCTTGAATGCCACCTTCCCCAGCTTCTAGACTATCTCAGTCCCCTGTTCCTGGTTCCCCAAGTGCTCTGACCTTCTACTCACTTGCTCAGCCCTACTAGGAAGGAAGCTTGAGAGTGGGGTTGGTTCCTGTGTGTACAGAACTAGTAGCAGAAGCCATAATGTGGGTGCAGAGAAGAGGCACAATGAACACGTGAACAAGTGAATGATGGGTGGATGGATGGATGAGTGTTCTGAATTGCATCTGGTTCCTTGCACATCTGGCTCAGGGTCTCTCCCTTCCATCCCTGGGTATAACTGCAGATCCACTTGAGGAGATGTGTGGTCGGGTCTCACACTGACCTCAAGTTTTCCCAAGAAGGATCTCAAATTTCTATTTTAATATGTCCCCCATTCGACCCCTTGTCACCACATTATTATTCTCAGAATTCCTCTCTTACACAGTACAACTCACCTGCCAACTGGGGGACAAAATCCAGATGATTTGACAAGGTTTTCCAGAACCTGTGGGGCTGAGTTGAACACACCTTTCCAATCTTTTTTTAGGGGGAGGGTACCAAGGGTTGAACTCAGGGACACTCAACCACTGAACCACATCCCCAGCCCTATTTTGTATTTTATTTAGAGATAGGGTCTCACTGAGTTGCTTAGGGCCTCATTGTTGTGGAGGCTGGATTTGAACTCATGATCCTCCTGCCTCAGCCTCCCAAACCACCAAGGTTACAGGCATGCACCACTGCACCAGCACCAATTTCATATTCTTGCAGCATGTCTACATTATGCCCAGTAGGCACATACCACTAGTCTCCTATGTATAAAATATTTTCTCCTGTAACTCACTGCTCAATGTCTGTCTTCTCCATTAGGCTATTAGTTTCATGAGAGAAAGGATCCATCTCTATGCCCTTCCTTCCTGATTCCTGGAAGTACAAAGTGCTCAAGAAAAGTTTGTTAGTTGTACACACCAAACACATGTCTCCAACTGATGTTTACCTCTGGGTAGCATATATAATTTAATTTTTCATTACATCTGTAATGACCTTAAGCATGCCCAAATTAGGATATAAGGAAAGATTTTGTCACTCAAGTTTCCAAAGGGAAAATTCTTTGGTAATTACTGGAAACATAATCAGATATTGATAACAGTAGATGCCTACCTAGTCACACCTAAGTCATGGCTCATTTTTTTCCTCTAATAGCACAGGAATTATAAGCTTTCCATCAAGAGATTAAGAGAGATGATGATCCCTGGGAGAGATGAGACAGATATGCTCAGTCTCAGCATTCCAGGATTAGAAGACTCTGTGAGCAGTCTGGAGCACAAATATATTTCAGGACCATGGACAGCAGCTTACATGGGCACTTCCTGTAAATGCTTGAGGCATTTCTATGCTGGACAGCGACCTCAAGAGATGGTGCCCTTAAAAGCTCCTACAGTTGCATACATACACTTGACGGTTTTGCTCAGTCTCCCCGCTTCCCCTCTTTACCCATTATGTTGTCCTACTCTTGCTTGATTGTTCATTATTTGTGCCCTTTGGACCTGTGCTATTGTTCTTTCTTGGCAGGCTGAGTTAAGGAGGAGAGCTATTCAGAGCAGAGTCCTCCAGCTGGAATTCCATGAACCCCTCTTCTGATCCGTTCCTCAGATTGCCCTTCAAGGCAAAACCTTGGGTCAAGATCATTACTATAGATACAAAATATTTGCCCCCATTCTTTGCAAGATTATTAGGATAGGGAGATGACAACCCTGTCTTGGTGACAGCCATTTCATCCTCACGTGGGAGCCCCCAAATTACCCCTGTGGCTCTTTTCTTTTACTCCTTTTGGATGAAAAGACAATTTTCTTTTCATTTCAGCTATTGTGATCATCTTATTTGAAGCCCAAAGTCTGCAAATATCCCTTTCCAGCTCCCTCTGTATCCCATTGCAAAGTTGCATTCATTCTCTCAACTTGCTCACTTTCTTTACCCTGTTCTCAGTTATTTTCATCTCCAGCCTGGACCCTTGTGTCCCTACTGGTTGCCCTGACTCCAATCTCTCTTTCCAGAAGATCCACCTTCCATGACGATTTTTCTAAAATTCAAATATGAACATATACTTCTTGCTTAAAATCCTTCAGACCTTACCCTCAGAATTAGCTCTGACCTTTTTGCTTTCTGGATATTGAACCCAGGAGTCTTCCACCACTGAACTACATCCCCAGCACTTTTCATTTTTGAGATAGGGTCTTGCTAAGTTGCTGAGGCTGACCTTGAACTTGAGATCCTCTTGCCTCAGCCTCCCAAATAGCTGGGATTACAGCATACATCACTGAACCTGGCATAAAGTTTGACTCTCTTTACCCCTGGGTGTAAGGCTCCTCAATGCCAGCCCAGGTTTGCATTCACAGTTAAGGTCTTCTTCTTACTTCTGACATTTTATAATTCAATTATCCAAGTATACAGAATTACATATCATTTTCTAGGTAGATGCAATACAACACAGTGGTCAGAAACATAGGGCTGACTGCCAGGGTGCCTGGGTTTGGATCCAGGTCTTCAATTTGCCAGTTACATGTATGTCCTTCTATTCCATTTTCCTCTTGTTAAAATAGGAAAAGTACAATAGTGCCATACCAGAAGGTTGTGGTAAATGAGGTAGTTCCCACAAAGGTCTTAACACATGACATTTTTTTATTAGCACCAAATGTGCTATGCTATCTGTGTGTGGCTCATGCTGGTGCCTTGGCCTCCTTCCTGCACCTGGTTAACTGCTAATTCCTCTTCTTCAGCTCTCATCTCAGGCAGGAGGCCCTTTTGGACACTTGGGTTGGGTTGATGACCCCCCATTTGATTATCATGCTGTTCTGTAACCATTTGCAGAAATGGCACATGCCACGTGAATATGGGTTGGGTCTTTGCTTTCCGCATCCTCGGTGCCTGGCACAGAGGGGCCACTCAGGTGGCATCTGTCGAATGAATGGGTGTGGAAGAAATCCACTCTTAGGAGCCCATGTGGATTTCAGAGGCAGAGGCTGAGCTCCCTCTCCTGCCCCTGGTCCCCTGCAGCAATCCACCCAGACCTGGGCAGAGTGAATGCTCACAAAAGACTTTTTAGTTTGAAGGAATTGAAAATGACAGACTCATTTCAGGAGTCCTCGCATGGCCATCTTGATGGAAGGAAAAGGGCAGCTGGCTGGCAGGAGCAGGCAGATAAAGTGGGCCAGAGTTGGGATAAGCCATTTATTCTCCTGAAAGAACTCAAGCTAATCTTTCATGAGCAGTCTGGTCGGATTCTTGTTTCTAATACAGATGGTATCAGGGTCTTAGATGTGATAAACTCCCCGGGGTTTCTGTAAGACTCTGGATGCTGGCTGGAGTTAAATGTCTGTTTCCCTCCAGATGACTAAGCAGTGGATGCCGAGCTGCAGGGGAAAACCAGGCGCTCCTCCCAGGCCGGAGTCGCTGGGATGGGGTGGACTCTGCACCGCCGGCTCCTGCTCCCCAGAATCTCCTCATCCCTCATCCCGGATCTCAGTATGAACATCACCTCCTCAGCACAAACCCCTCTCCAGCCACTTCAGATCAAGATGTCCTCCTAATGATACTGATGTGGTTACCGTGAGCTCCGTGAGGGCAGGAGTCATCTGCCTGGTCTGCCATGAGTTATGTCCTTCCTGTCAACCTGGGACTTTGGACCCAGGACATCCTCAGTAAATATTGATGGAATAAGTGAGTAGATAGGAATCGGGAAGGAGTTCCGTTTCTCTGGCTTGTTTCATTTTCTATAAAGTGAGGGTGTTGATTGGGATTTTGTGGGGTCCCTTCCAGTTTCATCATAGGATTATAGGCAGGTCGGGAAGAAAGCATGTCAGGTCAGTCACTTCTCTGCTGAGATTCCACTGTTGTGGCCTTCGCTGATGTGGGTTGGTGTCTCCCAACGTTGGCGCTATTAAAACTTCAGCTGGAGAGATCTTTGGGGTGGGATGCTGCCCCCTTTATTGTAGGATGTGACACAGATGACTGGGACCACCCCCATAGTTCCTGATTGAGTGGATGCAGTGGTTTGAATGTGTCCCTCAAATCCATGGGTTGGAAACTTAATCCCCAAGCTGGTGTTGAGAGGCGGGGCCTCTGAGAGGCGACAGGGTGGAGGGGAATCTGGTGATTGAAGGCCTGCTTGGTGAAGTCTGACCTTCTTGCTCTCTTTCCCTTCTGCCTTCCACCATGGAATGACTCAGCACGTAGGCTCTTGCCACACGTGACCCCTTGGATCCTGGACTTCCAACTTTCCGGAATTATGAGCTGAACCATTCCGGTTCATCGTGAATTACCCAGTCTGCGTGTTCGTTATAGAAAAAGAAAAGCGATTACTATGGTGAGCCTGGGGGGGCGTGGTCTGAGACTGGGGGGCGTGGTCTGAGACTTGGCGTCTCCAACAGGATTCGGTCCCGGGTGATGCTTTGGGTTCAGGCACCAGGTAGGTTTGCTTATTTCTTGATTCCCAGGGTCTGGTTGCTGCCCGCCCTGAACGGGCTCTCAAGATGCTCCTGATGGATGCACACCAGACCCGCTGCAGGTGGCCCTCCCCTGTCTGCCTCGGGCAAGGCCCTTTGTGCTGGGGATGGCGGACGTGCCACAGTGGCTTGTGAGGTCTTGGTTTCCCAGGTAGGCGTCACCTGGTGGCGTTTGACCCAGGCTCACAGTGCATACCGTGAGTCCTTCTTTTCCCTGGTCTGGGAGAGGAAGCTCGTGTCCTGTCTGGAGGCCACTGGGATCTTGAAATCCCAAGGCGCCTAGCATTCTGTACCTGCCACGAAGTCTACGGGTGGGGAGGCCCGGGGGTAACGTGGGTGCGGGTGGGTCTGTCCGAGCCGTGCCTCACGCCAGCTGCAGAGCTAGTGAGCATCTTGATGCGCGCGGCTTCTGCTACCATGGCGTCCATTTCCCACCACAGATTCCCTGGGTTGAAGTCCTCTGGTCAGAGAGCATGAAGAACTTCCAGCCTGAGCTGGGTGGAGCTGCCGACGGCTTTCCCCAGGAGTCACGCAAACCACAGCACACCCGAGCTTACCAATGTCACGGTCACCTTACCAGCACAGAGCGGTAGGGTCTGAGCATTTTAAGCTGATGTAGTCGGTGTGACGTGGTCTCTCTGGGGTCCGCTCAGCTGCGAGTTCCCCATCTCCACGGACGGTGAGCATCTCCCAGGAGTTTTCCGCTCAGGTTTTATCCCAGGGTGAATCACTTAATTATGTATTCTATTTGTGTTTTGTGATCTAGATTATTAAAAAAAAGGCTAACTTTGAATGAATTATATTATGAACCTGTGTAGCCAATCTTTTTTTTTTTTAATGATTACTCTCACTCACTCCAGAACCCTTTTAGATCATTTTTCCATGAAAATTGAATACCGTGGCTATTCGGTAGATGCCCTGAATATAGATCTGTGCTTTACACACTCAGGAAGCCAAGAACCAACCCCCCTGGGAGGAAATCGTGCCTTCACTGGGAATCTGTACTATAAATTAAATCCAACTAAACAGTTCAACTAAGCCATAATGAGCTAATGGTGATAAACTATATAATAAGTGAGCTGCATAAATAAGTGGAATTTGACCAACTACTCTATGCAAACAATAAGCCCAGTCGACTTCATTATTGCAAAAATTAAGATGTTAAAGCGGCGGGGACTGTTTCCCCCATGCTGCTTGACAAGGTCCCAGCATGGGGAAGGGTTTGGCAAGGCCACCGTTCCAGGAAATGGCCGCTGTCATCTCTCCTAGGAATTGGGTGTTTTCTCATAATTATCATCCTTACAACTATGCAACTGCAAATCATATTCCCTGGATTTTTGTGATAAGAATTCAACTTCAATGAGTCTGCGGAGCTTGGGGGAGGATGAGGAATGCTCTAAAAAATGTACCAATATCACACATAAGAAGTCTGAAGGTACAGAGTTTGAGGAGTTCTTCAAGAAAACTCCAGTTACAGGAATCGCTTGCTCCTATGCTGACCACACCTGCCCCAGTTATTGCTTTACCAGTAAAATAGCCTGGCAAACAGAACAGGAGATGACTTGTCCCCACGGTGCAAGGACCACCCTACTTAGCTTACAGGACTGGGGGACATTTGTGGAATCCCTAAACAGAAAAAAGTGAATAGTCTAAGGACCCACCTCCCACAGATCCACCTCTTCCCTATTCAGGAAGGTACAATGAAAATGGTGAATAAATAGTTAATATTAATGGTAAACGGACAAATATTGGATGTCACACTCCACTTGAGATCCCTGAAAAGCCTTTTGCCAGAACTGTTCCTGCTATGCTTGGGATGTTGAATGACCCCCGGAGTCCATGTGTTAAAGGTTTCCTCCCAAGGTGGTACAATTGGCAGGCGATGGGCTCTTTAAGAGGCGGGGCCTATTGGGAGTCTTTAGGTCATTGAGGGCGTGCCCTTGAAGGGAACTGTGGGACCCCAGTCTCTTCCTCTTCCTCTCTCTCTCTCTCTCTCTCTCTCTCTCTCTCTCTCTCTCTCTCTTCCTCCTCTGATTCCTGGCTGATGAGGAGATGTCACGGGCCACCCTGGAAATGTTAGACTAAAGAACAAAGAAACAGCAAATGCAAACAACTAGAAAAATATATCTCAAGATCAAATGCCCTCATTGCATGTTAACTGGTTATGAGTACTTTATGCTGGCTTAGGTCTCATGTGTATTACAGTAGGTAGAGGATAAATCAACAACATAAAGAGTATTAAGGTAAAAATTAAGCACTCACACTGATTATTTGGCAGTAAACAACCTAACTTAGTTTTCACTGAGCTGGTTTAGGTAATAGAGTAGACCTTTAAGGTTAAATCAAAAACATAATAAAATGAGCCAAAGATTAGTGCATGTTTTGCTTAGCAGTTCAGTAAAATTAGCTTAAAACAAAATAGAGTCATTATGCTGACATTAGGTCTGACACCAAAGGTAAACAAAGGCCAGTAAGATGAAAAGAGGAAAATATCTTTCACTGTAATACGTTTATGTGAGTGACTTTAAGTAAACATAGAACGTCGACCTTAATGTACCCGCTCTGTGTTAGACACCTGCTGGAAAGTGTGGTTCATGACAAATCCTGTGGTCATTTCCCTAGAACTTTGTTTAACCCTGCCTTACTGAATACTATAAAAGAAGAGCTAAAATAAATCTGAGCAGCACTTGCTTTAAGTTGCTCCAGGGTTTTGGTGTCCTTCCTCAGCATGGACTCCACCTGTCCTTCGGGGACTCTGCACGTTGTCGGGGCTGGCTCCCGGCTTTAAAGGTCCTGAGATTTTCCTGTTGGTATTTCCAATACCACCTGAAGAAAGGTCTGGAGACAGCTGAAGTAAATCATCAGTAACCCCAGCAGCATCAGGGAACACAAAGGACAGGAGAGGGGTGAGCTTTCACCATGGAGCTGGAACAAGGATCAGGTTGGATGCCTTTCTGGTGCATCAGGATGAGTTACCTTGTGGTCAAAGAAGGGCCTCTTCATAGAAGGACCTGGTTCAGGACCCAGCCTGTCACTCACCGGCCGGGTGACCCTGGACCAGCCAAATCAGCTCAAATTCCAGAGCTACAAATGGGGGAGAAGAACGACGCCCACCCCTCCAGGGAGGTGTGAGGATAAGTGAGAGAGTGCGCCCTGCCCCTCAGTGCCCCGGGGTGCAAAGACCGCTTGCTCTCATAGTGAGTATCACTCACTGTCAGTTTCAAGGAAGTTGAGGTCACGTGGTCAGATATGTGGGGGCGAGGGGGTGTCTTGGTCAGCTATCCATCACCGTCATGAACTGCCTGAGAGAAAATAATTTATAAACAGGAAAGGTTTATTTTAGTTCCAAGGTTTGGAGCTTCCAGTTCAAGATCAAGCAGACCCGTGGCTTTGGGCCACTGGTGACTGTGCTGGATGACATGGTGGGGAGCTTGTGGCAAAGATAAACTGTTCTCTTCATCAGCCAGGAATCAGAGGAGGAAGAGAGAGAGAGAGAGGAAAGAAGAGACTGGGGTCCCACAGTTCCCTTCAAGGGCACGCCCTCAATGACCTAAAGACTCCCAATAGGCCCCGCCTCTTAAAGAGCCCATCGCCTGCCAATTGTACCACCTTGGGAGGAAACCTTTAACACATGGACTCTGGGGGTTGTTGAATATCCCAAGCATAGCAGGAACAGTTCTGGCAAAAGGCTTTTCAGGGATCTCAAGTGGAGTGTGACCTTCAGACGCGAAATGAAAAATTAGCCCCTACGTCACGGGAGCCCAAATTGCTGCCATCCGGTGTTCCTCTCTTGTCCCCAGCGCTTCCTGAACTTGCATGTGCACATGAGGCACCTGGGAATCTTGCTAAAAATGCAGATTTTGATTCAGTGGGCCTGGGATGGGGTCCAAGAGTCTGCATTTCTAAGGAGCTCCCCAGAGATGCTTCTTCTGCTGCTGCCGCTGAGGGTGGCGGATCAGCCTCAGAGAGAGACGCTGGCTCAGTGGGTTTCCATGGGGGCGGGGTAGGCAGGTGGCCTAAGGGCTTGGGGGAGAGGCGGGGGCAGTTGACAGCAGGGCCCACTTCCTTGGCTCTGACAGGCACTGTCTGAATGTTTGGAGGCAGATCCTGCACCCTGCTCCCAGCTCAGGGGCTGCGAGGCTCCTTGGCCGGGGTCAGATTCGCAACACCACGCAGTCCCGGAATTGACAGACAACCCCTCTTCCAGGGGCACAAAGTAAGAATAGGAACTCGGCTTCCTTAAGAAGGCTCACCCAGCAGCCTCACAGCTCTGCAGCTGGCCAGCTCCTGCCAAGTTTGCAGTAGGATCCGCCCTGCAGAATTCTTGGCCTCAATACCGGAATGCTTTCCCACCGGCTCCTGGACACTGTGGGAAACGAATCAGCATTTTATACAACATCTGCCTAACCTCTCAGGGCTGAAAACCCATCCCCGCCAACCAAGCCAGCTCATCTCCTTGCAGGAAGCAGGCGTCGAGTGACTTTTCTCTCCAGAGACAAGATGCATGAGATCCAAGTCCAGGATCAATGGTTTCTTCAGGGCTGTGCAACCTGGAGCCAGTTACTTGACCTCTCTGAACTTCAGTTTCTCAATTGTGAAAAAGAGCTCATTACAAAATACCAGTACTAGTTCTTATTTATATTGATGTGCATAGTCTTATGTTTCCCCAGTGGATCCTCAACCAGGATCCGGAGATAGGAATGCTGCCATTCTCATTTTGCAGGTGGAGACATTGAACTTGGAGATAGTACTGTGACACTGATCCTGCAGGGTGCTCAGTACTTGGTGCAATGTGTACTGAGTGCTTGGTGCCCTAGCAGGTCCTGATGCTGGGTGGTCACCGGTGTCTTGGTCCAGGTAATGCAGCTTTCCCTCATTCTCACCCTGCCATCCCGTGAACACACAGTGGTTACTGCTCAGAATGGCGATGGAGGCAGAGGTGGAGTCTGGGCCTCCTCATCAGAGTCAGGAGGCTGTGTGGACACAGGAGGCTATAGACTAGGCAGGGCCCTCGATGGGAGACTCAGCTGGTCTTCACCGACCGAGGCGTGGTCCTCAGGAGACTGTCCATGCGTCTGCACTCTTCTAAGAGTTTTCTGCGGATCATCTCAAGGGATCCTACCTGGAGGCCAACCTTCTACCATATTGCCCCCATTTTACAGGCAACTGAGGCCCAGCGAGGATATATTCAGGTTCTAGGTTGGCTGTAAAAAAATGACCACCAGCGGGGCAGTTTAAATAACAGAACTTTATTCTCTTGCAATTTGGAAGGTGAGAAGTCCAAGATCAAGGGATCAGCCGAACCGTGGTCTCTGCGGGCTCTAGGAGACCCGCCCCGCTCAGGCCTCTTGCAGCCCCTCCTGGCTGCTGGTGGTCCTGGGCATTCTCTGGGTCTCAGCTGGGTCACTCTGTCACTTGGCGTTCTTCCCAGAGTGTCTCCTGGTGTATCTTCACGTGACCTCTACATTGGATGTAGGTCCCTCCCTAATCCAGTCTGACCTCATTTTAATGAACCGTGTCGCACGGGCCCCGTTTTCCAGACAAGGGGACCTGCCGAGGATCCAGGTGGATGTGAATTTGGTGTGTTGGGGGGTCACTAATCATCTTGAGGCGGGGAAGTTGGGCCAGATCCCGGGCAACCCAGTTCGTTAGGCATTTCCGGGATAAGCTAGCCCGTGCCTCTCCACCTGGGCCCCTTGATCCTAGATCCTGTGCAGGCCCAGGGAACACAGCCAGGCCTCGCTTCCCACCACGGGAAGGGGTTCTGGGGTCTCCCCGCGGATAAGCCGAACAACCACTGCCTCTCCACTCGGGGAACGTCACTCCTGCAGGTGTGCACGGCCCTCCCGAGTTCGCAAAGCACGCTCACCCACGGCGCCCTGTGAATGGCCTCCCCACAATCCCACCTCCATACCGCGTAGTCCCATTTATCTGATGGGAAAATAGAGACCCAGACGGTGTCACGAGGAAACACGTTGGAAAATGGATCGGAAGTGCCCAAGGGCCGTGCGATTAATAACCCCAACCGAGAGCCGCCGCCACGCTCACGCCGCTCTCCATTACGGATTCAGTTCTAGACCATCAGCGCTAAACACTGAGCGCACATTATCTCATTTAACTCAATGGACGGTGGCAGCCCGGGAGCAAGGTCGTAGGATGAACGGACTCTGTTGGAAGGGGACGCCCTAGCAGCTTGGAAACTTCCTCCGCTACTCGTCTACATTAGAAATATTGTTGTTTTTCTGCCTTTGGGCATTGGTGAGAAAAAGAAAAAAAGTCCGGGGTCAGAGTGGGAAGAAAAATGAGCTTTTCCACAGGGAGAGATACGAAGTGTCTGCTTCTGTCTTAACAATAAGAGCAATAGGAGGAATAATAGGGGTACAGTAGACTCATCCAATTCTCATGCTTCCCTTCCCTCCTTCTCTTGCTGGTGATGAATACAAGCGCCCACTATGTGCCAAAGACTCAGGCTGGGGTAAGGCGGGGGCCGGGCGTGCAGGGGTGGGCTGCACCTGGCTCGGATGACTGCTTTCCCGCCGGAGGAAGGATTCTGTCTTGGAAGGGTATGAACTGGGAAGACGCCGTTGAATTTGAAATCGTGTAGGAGAGCAGAGAACTTCCGACCAGATCGGGAATGGAGAAAGGAGATTTGGGTCAATTAGTAAGATTAAGACAAGTGGCTCAAGGAGGCTTAACTCGCCTATTAAGTCGCCCCACGCAGAAGCAATCCTGTCCCTACGCATGGATAATACGGTTTTTAATTTCACAGACTCTTTTCCTAGAACTATGTCTCCAAAGGGGGAGGAGAAGGGGACCGCCCGATGGCTTTGGCTGGGTGGCTCCATCTTCTCAACCCAAGGGGATCGTTCATGGGTTCGTCCTCTCTGCCCTTTGCAGTGGGGCTCAGCAGCACGGAGGTCATGATAACGGTTGACAGTGGCAGCAATAAGGAGAACCAGGGTGATAATCAGGGTCAGGATCCTGCGGGACGTGGGATGGAGAGGCAGAGAAGGGAAATGACTCTCCCAAGGTCACACGCCTATCTGCAGCGGCTGGCCAAGAATGAAGGACCCGGTGTCCTGAAATCAGGCCGCGTTCTTCCTAACAGTACCAGAGAGGGCGGCTGGCGTTCTGAGGAACTCCCCGGGGCAGGCCCGTGAGGAGAGCCAGGTAAACCGCAGTGTGCGGCTTGCGTCTTGCATCCGGTCAGCCCATCCTGCAGATGGCCCGTGATGCAGATGGTGGATTCCTGCCTGTGTGCACAGGGAGGAGGCTTGGGGAGGGTCCCTGCCCAGAGGAGAGAGAGAGAGAGGAGCCCCGGGAGAGGGTCCAGGGGAGTTTCAAGGGCTGCCTGGGAGGCTGCCCCCCGTTCTGGAAGCTCTGTTTGGACTCCCCTTTCCCCTTCCATTCTGCAGAGTTTCCACAAGCTGGCTTCAAGGTCCAGCGGGATGCTGCCTGGAGAATTTGCATAGCTACCGAGGCTACAGGCAAGCAAGGGTTGCCATGGAAACCCTCCATCTCTTCCCAGAGCTGCAGCCCACGCGGGGGCAGAGGGGACCCTCACGAGGACCTCCTTTGGATGCAAACCTCCCCCCTGGCCTCCTTCAGATGCATCCCACGCAGGTTGCCCCAAGAATGATCTCGGGCCTGGTTCAAAGCCCGCCAACCCCCTGGCGCTCCCCGGGGTCTGCAGGAGCAGGCGCAGACGCCTCGACCTGTGCCCAGGTCCCTCTCCTCTTCCGAATGCGGCTGCATATGAGCAGGGGAGTCCCGCAGGTTCCTGAGGGTCTGACTGATTGCTGTTTCCCTCACGCCTACACAGCTCCTGGCGCATAGTAGGCACCTGGGCAGGAGGGAAAAAAAAAAAGGAAAAGAAAGAAGGAAGGGATAAAAATACCAGCTGATTCTCCTCCTGGATGCCCTTGGTTTCCATGGCCCGAGACCACTGGCGTTGGATAATGGATCCTCTGCCAAGGGCCGGCGCCCACCTCGCTTCCTCCGGGCGAAGCCTGCCTGCGCTAGGAGGCCCAGCTCAGACGCCGCCTCCGGGAAGCCTTCCCAGGTGCTCCGTGTTCCGGGCTAGCCTCCCCCTCCGCAGTGAGCCCTGGGGTGTCAGGAGCCTGCTTTCTTCACTGGGTTCCCAGTGGCTGGGCTTAAGGCCACACGGTGCTCAGAAAACGAGCAGATTTGAATTCACTCTCACATCCTTCCAGGGTTTCCTCTAGGGTCCAACGCTTGGCAAAGTTCAGTGACTTTAAAATGCACACAGCTCGAATGAGCAGTCACCTTGCTGGCAGTTTAATGGGTTAAACTAAAACCCCAGAGCAAAAGAGTTCAGATGAACCTCAACACTCTCCTCCTCCTCTTTAGTCACCCCGATTCCATCCACCGCCTCTACAATCTGTTCTCCAAGCGTGATCCTTATAAAATGTCAACCCCAACAAGACCGTTCCATGGCATGAACCCCTCCAGGGGCTTGCGCTCTCTTTCAGAGTGACAAAGATGATGATCCCATCTCCTCTCCTCCCTCTCCTCACTCATTCAGCCCCTGCACATCCCAAGTCTGGCCCTGCCTCAGGACCTTTGCACCTGCTCCCTCAACCTCGATGCTCTCCCCGCAATGATCTGCACGGCTTGTGTCCTCACTCATTCAGCTCTCTGTCCTCAATGTCACCTCCCTACAGATTTCTCTGCTTGTCCATTGCTTGAAATTCTCTTTAACCCTGCTTAGCTTTCTCCACGGTAACCACCACCTTCTGACAGATGATAGTACCTTCCAGATCCACGCAGTAGGTCAAATTGTCTCCCTGAGACCCCAGAAGATATGTTTACACCCTGACCCCTGTACCTGTGAGTGTGACCTTCTGGCAAAGTCCAATCTTTGCTGATATAATCAAGTGAGGAGGAGCTAATGCTGGATCACAGTGGGTCCTAACCCAAAGATGGGTGTCCTTATCAAAGAGGGAAATTCGGACACAGAGACAGGGAGAAGGCCAGGCGGGCAGGGCAGAGCGGGGAGCCGTGCCTCTTATCCAGGGATGCCGAGGTTTGTTGGCGACTGCCAGGAGCTGGAACAGGGGACAGATCCTCCCTCCAAGCCCCCAGAGGAACCGACCTTGCCGACAGCTCAAGGTCAGACCTCACCTCCGACGCGTGGGAGAACTCATTTCCCTTGCTTTGAGCGTTCCTGTGCGTCGGACGCTGCGATGTCAGCAAGGACATTAGCGCCCTGGAATGTCACCCAAGGAGGCCAGCGCTGTGCTGGTCTCCAGCTAAGCCTCCAGCGCTCAGACCCAGTGAAGGTGGCCGTCACCAAGATCTTAGGAGAGTGAAAGGGACCATTTGCTGGTCTCTACGGAGAGCGGCTGTGTGCCCAGGTCCGTGCCTGCCCGGGACGGGCACGGACACGCCCCGCGGGCATCTGAAGAGGACGCCTGGAGCCACGGTCCTTGTCCCACCAGCCTCTCCTCTTCCAACTCCAGACGGAGAGTCGTGGTTCCTGGATCCCATTTCCAGTTTCTCAAGAGCCTGTGGCCCGCGTCCTGGCACAGGGCCAGGGAGCCATCAAGCTTGAGAGCCACTTGCTGTTACCACCCTGCCTTCCAAACCAGGAAGCAAAGGCTCCGAGCGGAGCGGGAGTCTGCCCAAGGTGGCCGGCCAGGGAGGGGCTTGACCGCCTCTTAGAGAAGGAGGCGAACCCCAGGTCCCGGAGGAGGACCCAGCGGCGGCCCTGGGCTGTGCATATGGAGCGCCTACTGGATGCGGCCACCTGCTTGTTGGGTATGGCAAGTGGTCCCTTGTACGGACACAGGACTGGGCGAGCAGTGCGCACGCGCACACACACGCCTGAAAACCACATCAGGGACAACCATGTGATTTGGCCAAGGGACTCTCTCTCTGAGCTCTGGGGACACCCCCAAGAAGTGGATGTCCTACCTAAGAAGTCTTTCTCCGCAGCCTCTTCGGTGCGATGGTCGCTTCCACACGCACCAAGCCCTCGACCGGGGCCAATCACGGCTTCTCACTTTTGGGGTGGGGGTACCGGGGATTGAACTCTGGGCCACTCAACCACTGAGCCACCTCCCCAACCCTATTTTGAATTTTATTTAGAGACAGGGTCTCACTGAGTTGCTCAGGGCCTCACTAAATTGCTGAGACTGGTTTTGAACTCGTGATCCTCCTGCCTCAGCCTCCTGAGCCGCTGGGAGGACAGGCAGGCATCTCAATGTTAATAACTCTCAAGGAAACTTGGCTTGCCTGCCGGGTGTCCCTTGTGCTCAGACACACGTGACATACGAAACCCATGAGCCTGCAGCAGGAGGCCAAGAGCTCCTCTTAAGAAGATGGGAGGCCGAGAGCCCGGAGGCTGTCTTTGAGAGAGTTCGAGAAGTGTTTGTTTCTCGGTGTCACGAAATGGTTATCACCCACCGTTTCCGCCTCCCGCCTCCGTCACAAGCAGGTGCAGTGAGCTCAGCGGCGACTTACAAAGCAGGCTCGCCCCTGTGTCAATTTCCTGCTAATGAGTAGAACACACGGAGTAATGACCGTGACCCAAGGAGGGAACAATAGGTTTTCCGAGGCGGTTTAGCGAGCCGGGCTGGTTCAGCAGATGTTCCGAGCGTGCCTTCCAACACGGGGTGCCACGCCCAGGGGACAAGCTGGTGTCTTCCTTTCTTTCACCCAGCGCTGGGTCCATCAGTGGACGGAAGGTGAAGCTGCATGGGGACTAGGTTCCCGGGGGCAGGGGATTTGCCTGGCTGGGGCAGCCACCCAGAGCCTCTGCTGCTGTCCCTCATCTGGGCCACCAACCGAGGGCACCACAGGTCTTATATTTAGCTTGGTCGTCCAGCCAGCCAGGGCTGTCCCTTGCTGGGCTGTGGGCCTCCTGTGTGATTTTTAACCTCTGATCTCAACGGGCCTACGAGTGCTGGGGACTTGGCTGAGGCCTGAATTCCACTTCGCACGTGCCTCGGTTCCCTCCCTAAAGATGAGGATCCTCGAGATCCTTCTGGGACTGAACCCATAAAACCCTGCTTTGCGAGACAAAGGAGAGGGACCAAAACCTGCCTGTCGAGGCTCCAAAATCTTTGGAAGAACTTGTCAGTCAACCAGCAAGGGTTTGTTTGGGCGGGGTTGGTAGTTCCCACACGTCCCCCGAGGTCCACCGGCCTGGACGCTCTATTGACACGTCCTCCCATCCCGCTCCCTCACGCCGGGGCGTGGACATTCCTGCAGGCGGCCCTCGCTCCCTTATGTGACGCTGGCCAAGTCCTTCGTGCTGGGACTGGTGACCAGCGGGTAGGCATTGCTGATGGCCTGAGCCTTCCCAATCACCTGTTTCCCGTTCCCTTTCTTAGCGCTGGGTGGCTTCCTGCTAAACCAGGCCGGGTGGCGCACACCTGTCATCCCAGCGGCTTGGGAGGCTGAGGCAGGAGGATGGCGAGTTCAAAGCCGGCCTCAGCAAAAGCGAGGCGCTGAGCAACTCAGTGAGAACCTGTCTCTAAATAAATACAAAATAGGGCTGGGGAGGTGGCTCAGGGGTCGAGTGCCCCCGAGTTCAATCCCCAGTACTCCCTGCCAAAAAAAAAAATCTACTTGCTTCAATTTAGGTGTGCTAGCACATAAGATTCACGAAGACAAGGATCCATGAAAGGTACTGTTCTTTCTGTCCACGAATCCCTAGTGCCTAGCACAGTGCCTGGGATATAAGAAGTCTTCAGTGAATATTGAACACATGATGCGTGTAGAACACTTAGCTTAATGCCCATGCATACAGTAGTAGCTCGATAAATGCAGCACATGTGATATTATTTAAATGACCCCAATGAAAGCATTTTCACATTGAATTCGATGTCCCCTGTCTGTAAGGCATAGATGGAGTCAGTTCGTTTCAACCACCAAGGGAGGCGGGTACCATTTGATGGGGGCGGGGGGCGAGGAAGTGGCCTGCCCGTGCTCATGCATCTGACAGGCCTGCGTCCAGGTCCTCCGTTCAGGGCCGGCCCCGTCTACCTGGTGCCTGCACGTAGGAAGCACCAGGTGAGTGGGACGTGCCCTCCGTCAGGGAGAAGGGGTCACGTGGTCAGAGTCTGTGCAGAGAAGGGGAAAGTGTGCACGCGGCAGAGGGGAGGTGTGACCAAAGGCGTGGGCTGCCCTGGATGCATTTCTTGTGTACCTACTGTGTGTCTGGCCCTAGGTTAGAGGCAATAAGGGGGCACTGGAAGAGATCCTTCCCTGCCTTGGTGGAGCAGGAGGGGAAATAGCACCCGGAACGATGAAAGGAGTAGGAAAGGGATTTGCAATTCCAGGAACATGCGCAGCCCAGGGAGCCGGAGCCCCGGCTGGAGTTGGGTCTGAACTCCCTGAGTTAAGCTGGGGCGGCTGCAGGTGAGGGCAGGGCGTGCAGGGCGGGGAGGGAAGAGAAAGAGGTGAAAGGGTGCTCATCGTACTGGGGTCCGCACCGGGCAGCCCAGGGTCCAGGTGACGGACGGGTTCGTGATGCAAAAAGCCCGTGGGAAAGGGAAGAGGATGCTCGACCACCCCGGGGGTCTGGAGTCAGAAAGCCACAGTGGCGCCATGGGGTGAGGTGCTGCGTGACAGATGGCCTCGTGGGTCTGCGGAGGAGGCAGCGCTCGGGCTGGAAAGCTCTGGGCTCAGCTCACGGTTCTCTCCCTGAATCAGTGCCCCAGGAGGCCCCACGGTCCCGGGAAAGAACGTGGGCCTCCGAGTGCTGGGGACTTGGCTGAGGCCTGGATTCCACTTCTCACGTGCCTTGGTTTCCTCCCTAAAGATGAGGCTCCTCGCGATCCTTCTGGGACTGAACCCATAAAACCCTGCTTTGCGAGACAAAGGAGAGGGGCCAAAACCTGCCTGTCGAGGCTCCAAAATCTTTGGAAGAACCTGTCAGTCAACCAGCAAGGGTTTGTGGGCCACCTACTACGTGCAAATCCTAGGACAAGGGTTGGTTAACCACCTACTATGTGCAAATCCTAGGGCATGTGTTTGTTGACCACCCACTATGGGTAAACCCTAGGGCATATGTTCATTGACCACCTACTATGTGCAAACACTAGGGATGTGTTGGTTCACCACCTACTACATGCAAACACTAATGTGTTTGTTGACCACCTACTACATGCCTTGTGTGTGTGTTTTTGACCTCCTACTATGTGCAAACACTAGGGTATGTGTTTGTTCTCCGCCTACTATGTGTAAACCCTGAGACGTGTTTATTGATCACCTACTATGTGCAAACCTTGGGACATGTGTTTGTTGACCACCTACTATGTGCAAACCCTGGGACATGTGTTTGTTGACCACTTACTATGTGTAAACCCTAGGGCATATGTTAACTGACCACCTACTATGTGCGAACACTAGGGATGTGTTGGTTCACCACCTACTACATGCAAACACTAGTGTGTTTGTTGACCACCTACTATGTGCAAACCCTGGGACATGTGTTTGTTGACCACCTACTATGTGTAAATACTGGGACATGTGTTTGTTGACCACCTACTATGTGTAAGCACCGGAACACGTGCTAGGGATAGGGGAACTAAAGTCACCGCCAAGGGCTCATCCCATCCCCCACCTGGGTGGGCATTCCCATTTATAGGAGACCCACTGTGCTTCCTGTAGCTTCAACCCTGCAGTTTAAACTTGGTGCTGCAGCTATTTGGAGAGGCCAAGCACCGAGGAGGTCCAGCGAGCACTGGTTGAACTCTCGATCCCTCCCTAACCGCACGGGTCTCAGTCAAGCGGCTTCCCCGACTGTGCCTCAGGCTTGCTCTGCAAGCGAAGGTGAACCCAGGCCCCGCCTGCCGCGCAGTGGGGAGGACTGGATGAAAGACGGTCTGCGCGCCCCACAGCCGCCTTCGCCTTGTCTACGGCAGGGCTACCATTTTCTCTACCACGGTTGCTTCTGTGCTTTCCTTACGTGGCCTCCGAGGCTGCTGCCTCCCGGGAAGCAGGAGCTGCGCCTGGCTCCTGCTCCGCGTCTGCAAGGGACGGTGCCCCGCCGGCTCCTCCTAGGCGCTAATACACAGTCCTGCAGGACGTGAAGGAGCGTCCGGATGACCGCCATCTTGTCATGGGGCCATCTTTATAAACCCTTAGCCGCTTCCAGATGGAAAGCAGTTTTTTTTAACTCTTTCCTGTCCTGGGTCTCCTCTCCTGAACTCTTTGCTCCACGGTGGCTCACACAGTAGGTGCTTGTGAAGTACCAGCTGGTGTGCTAGTAACCCTGTCTAGGACGCAACCTTGGCCTAGCGCAGGGGGCCCAGAGCCACCTCCCTGCCTCCTTAACTGATGACGGGGACACAGCTGCCCCAGTCCCTGCTCTGGCCATCTCCTGTCCTGGAGGTCAGGGTCGCCCCTGCCTCTTCCACCTCCTTTGGGTTCACTGGGCCCAGCAGCTCCTCCCTCCAGAACCCTCCCAAGCTGCAGGCCTGAAGCCAGAAAATGAATATTCTGGCTGATGCTCAGCTTCCAGATTGATTGGGGACAAACGGGAAGGCGCCCCCCTCAACCAATCACCCAAGGCCGTCAGCTGTAACCAGGTCTGCGCGCAAACGGCCGGCGTGTGAAACGGCGCCCACGCTCTGCCAGTTGGAAGAAGACCCTAATCATGATGCTCCGCAGTCACCGGTACGGAGGGCTGGGATTGGGCAGGGTGGTGGGTGGGCGGCAGACGGGGCCGCCTCGGGGGCCACCAGCGTGTCCCCATTGCCTGTCCTCCCCGGGCACAGCACACCAGGAAACGCACTTCATCTTCTGCACCGCGTGGGCCAAGTATAAATCATCCCGTTCCCTCGTTTTCTCAATCAAATACTGAGAGTGACGCTTGGGTAGCGTTGCCTTTGTACCCAGCGCTTTCCCAATGAAGCCGTCTCACCCTCCTGACAAGCTCACCCGGGAGGGACCTTGGTGATGCCCATGACACACACGAGCAAGCTAAGGCCCAGAGAGGTGGAGACACTTGCCTGGGTTCGCCCAGCTCTTCAGTGGCTCTGATCCCCACTCTGACTTTGGACTCTTTTATGCAGATATTTATGGGGAGTCTCCTGTCTGTTAAGCATAACCCCAGATTCTAAGGATGAGGAACCAAAGAACTGCTCCCTTTGAGAAGCCACAGGAAGTGGACTTGAGGCAGACCAAGGTTCATTGGGGAGCACTGTCCGGCTGAGAGCCTTTATGTGATAATCCCATCGGATTCTCACGATGGCAACGTGAAGTGGAAACTTGGTCGTCTTCGTTTGACACCTGGGGAAACCGAGGCTTGGGGAGGTGTGTCGTGCCTTAAGTGGCCAAGTCTGGATTTGAACCCAGGTCCCACTACCTAGAGGGCCCTTGGCAGCCGGCCTGGCCTGGGTGGCCAGTGGCTACTCACCAGGAGCAGAGTGCAGGGGATGAAAGAAGAGCTAGGAAGGAGCTGATAGAAGGTTCTGGAAGCACAGGAAGCTGGCAAGCTTGGGGGACTGTGTGTGGCCTTCTGCACAGACAGAAGGCAAGGGAGAATCTGGCAGTGACCATTCAGGATGTCCCCTGCAGACCGCAGTGCTGCACCGGGAGATCCCAACCTTTCCGTTAGCAGATTCGGCTTTCGTCTTGCTAAGTGTATAATCCCCACCGGGGTCTCGGAAAGCCCTGGCCTCTCTCAGCTTCCCACCCGGTCCCCGCTTCCAAGGACTGCTGGGGTCTGCCACCTCAGGGTCTTCACGGTGGTCTCGCTTATGCATACCTGTGGGGCCCGTGGAAGTCCATGTCACCCCTGGAGGAATCGAGGTCACAGGCTCCTATGCCATGTGTACTGAATGCGCCTACCTTCCCAGGCGCGGCCGCAGACGCAGCGTGAGCGAGAGGGGGAACCCGCGGTCAGCCCCGCAGAGCCCGGAGGCGCTGAGCCTCACTTAGGCCTGGCGCCGTTCCAGAGATGCCAGGTTCTCCTTCCGGTTGGGCTCTGGGAGGCCCACCCGGCTGGCAGTTCCAGCTCCCCAGGAGGTGCCAGGTGTGGTTGCAGCCGGCCTTCAAATCACGTCATCGGGGCTCAGGGACAAGTTGAGAGGCGCTGGTGGACACACGCCCTCCCGCGCCAACCCGCTGGGCCATCGTGCCTGGGAGGGCGTCGTACCGGAAGGAGGGTTTGGGGGATGGCAGAGCGAAATACCCCCCAGTACCGACAAGAGCCGTCCTGGAGGGCGGAGCCCAGGCTGGACAGGGGCCAGCAGGGCCTGGGATGTCCCAAGAGCCTCTCCCAGGCCACTGGCCCAGAGGACTGTGCAGCTTTAGTGGCTTCAGTGAAGGCAAGACCCCCACCCTCTCTGGCCCCTGGGCAGACCCCAGCTCTGGTCTGCAGAACTGTGCACCCCTCCCCCCACAGGGCCAGGCTAGCCCACCCTGGTGGCCTTGGCTCTGACCTGGAACTGCTCCGTCCCTGTCACCTGGCTCATGTCTACATCTCCTCCTCCAGGAAGCCCGCCAGGAATGTGCCCATCTCTGGGCCGCTGCCGCCCACAGCCTCGCTCCTCCCCAGCACGTCTCCTGTCTCTGCATCCCTGGCCGGTGGCTCCCGGGCACAGCGGTCGTGGCTGCACCTTCCACATCACTGAGCCTCCGGCACCCTGGGCCTGACCCGCGGGCCGCATTCAGTACGTGCTTATTGACTGAAAAATGGAATCCATGACCAGGGCTCCTGTGTGGCAGGGGCTTCCATCCAAGGCTGGTTCTGCCCCCAGGGAACCCTCGATGATGTTCATGGAGATTTCTGTTTGTCACAGCTGAGGACGGGGGAAGTGCTTCCGGTGTGGAGGCCACAGATACGATTAAACATCCCACAGTGCACGGGAAATCTTCAACCCAAGCAGGCTAGATGGGGAGGCACAGGCACAGACCCCTCCCCCAGCAAGGGTGCGATCTGGAGGGACACACACACGTGACACCGAGAAAACACCAGGAGAAAGAACGGGGGGTGCTCATTGACCATCCCCAGGATCAGGCACGCGTGTTTCCCAGTCGAACTCCTACTTAACCCTCAAAACCCGTCTTAGCATCACCCCTTCCAAGTAACCTTGCCTGGTGCCCCAACCAGGCTCCGTCTGCCCTGTAATTATTTATGTGCGGGGCTGTCAGCCCTCCCGTCCGAGGACAGGGCCGTGTCCTGTTTATCACGATTTCTTTGGGGCTTAGAGAAGAGCCGGGTTTGGGGGCAGTGAGCCTCAGGCCTGTCGTGGCCTCCAGCCTGCAGCCGGGGCCCTCCACCGCCTGGCACTTGGGGGAGCTGGGTGAGGATAGCTCTGCCGAGACGCCGGGCACGGAGAGGAGCCGACCCGTCGTGCCCTCCCGCGGAGGGGCAGGATGGCTGCTCTGAGCCCTTCTCTCAATGAGCACGTCAACTCCACGAGCTATAAATTAAAAAGGAAAAAAAAAAGATCTGCTAATTCCAACCCACTCTATTTTTTCCTCTCAGCTGCCCGGGAGGGACCGCACTGTGACTTTCGCATGGAACATTTCTTTGGCTTAAGCTCTCCTTTCTCTGCCCGCCCGTCATTTGTCACGTCCCTCCTCCGGGGCACAGGCTGTGCCGCGTGGGCTCAGGGCTCACACAGACCCGGGTTCAAATCCGGCGCTGGTTCTCCTTAACCTTGTCTCTCTGAGTCTCGGCCAGCGCCCCCAGGAGCCCCACCGTGGGGCACAAAGTGCCGAGGTCCTTGGGGGGTGAGTCGCTCCCGGGCGTCTGCAAGAGGGTCCCGGAGCCGCCCTGCGGGCTGCCTGGCTCCCAGTCCTCGGTGGGAGGCTCCTGTCCCTGCCCCTGTCCCCAGGGCTCCCTTCTACCTTCTGAGAATGTGGACGCGCTAATCCATCAAGAGAAAAGCTTCCCACGTCACCTAGTCACGCAGCTGCCGCTGCTCACAGGAGGAAACTGAGGCCACAGAGGCGCGGGGACCTCTGGCGGGCCTCGCAGAGCGGGATGCAGAGGCCACCGGTCTCCCGACCTCCTCTGCGGCCCCGTGTGTTTTGTTGCCTGGAGTAACAATGGCATCTGTCACTTGTCGGGAGCTTTCTAATGTGCCAGGAGCTGAATTATCCTAGCACCCTATCAGGGAAAACATACCCATAAAAGGAAAAACGGATACGTTGAACCTCATTAAAACGAGAACTTCAGCTCTTTGAAAGATCCTGTTAAGAAAACAGAAAGACAAGCCACCGGGCCGGATGGGAAAGAGGCTTTGCAGATCTCATACCTGATAAAAGCCCTGTGTCACCCGTGTACAGACCTTTGTCACCAAAAGTAATAACAAGACAAGCGAACTCCCGGAGCAGATAAGGCACCCGACAGATAGATGACCCTCACACAGGCTCATGAGGTGGTGCTCAGACTCGCAGGCATGAGGGAGAAGCAGATTAACCCCACAAGGAGAGGCCCCAGACACCCCTGGGAACAGCTAGAGCCAGCGCGGGCCAGGCCTGGAGCTTCTACACGCCCTGCGGCGAGCACTCTGGAGAAGAATCTGGAAGTTTCCTAAAAAGCCACGCTTGAACCTAAGTGGGAAGGAAACCTTGTCCATGCAAAGTCTCCAGCAGGAAGGTTCATGCCTCTCTCCTCGTGATAGAAACATCCAGAGTCCCTCCCTGGACAAAGCCAGCCCCTAACCCGGCACAATCCCACTGGGTGGTGTGACTGCCCATCCATCAACTGCCGGGACCGTTCACACCGCGACGCAGACAGCCTCCGGGACACACCGGGTGAAGGAAGCCAGAGCCCCACACAAGGACACGGCACCCGCTCAGGCCCTGCAGAGGCTTAGAAAATGCAAAACTATTAAAGTGACAAAAAGCAGGTTTGCAGGGGCCGGGGTTTGGGGCAGGGAGGGGAGGCTGGAGGGGGATCCCACGCAGGCCTGGAAGCTTCGAGGTGACGGAAACATTGATAGTCTTGATAGGGGTGATGGTTTCACGGCTATTTATATCCACATAGATACCCATAATATATATCCACACGAATCTCTTGAAATGCATCAAACTTGCACTTTGATGTATTACACACGCAGTTTTTTTGAAAGATATAAAAAAAGGCTGTCAAAAATTCTATGTGGGCTGGGCTCGGTGGCGCACGCCTGTCATCCCAGCGGCTCGGGAGGCTGAGGCAGGAGGATCACGAGTTCAAAGCCAGCCTCAGCAACTTAGAGAGGCCCTAAGCAACTCAGTGAGACCCTATCTCTAAATAAAATACAAAATAGGGCTGGGGAGGTGGCTCAGGTCGAGTGTCCCTGAGTTCAATCCCCAGTATTAAAAAAACTTCTATGTGGCAAATGCAATGACCGTTTTCCTCCTACTTTACAGAAGTATAAACTTAGGCCCAGAGAGGCTAGGTCATTTGTGTGGGGTCACCCCGCAGGGAAAGGTGCAGCTGGGATTCCGGCCCAGGAGGTCCTGAGGGGTGGGCTCTCCCTCGTAGTGGCTGGGCTCCTCTGCCCCCAGCTCCCAGTGGCTTCGCATTATCTGTTGGGATGGTGGGGGAGGCCGTCACTGGCAGCGGGGGACAGGACGGTTGGCTCCCAGCATCCTGGCCCTCACAGCCGGGCTCCCGCTGGCTGGCGCTCACTGCGCGGCTGACCTGGCAACAGTCACTCGAGGCTTCTCTCCCGCCTGGCTTGCCAGGGAGCTGGGGAGCACGGTTCCCCAGCAATGGGGGGCCTCCTTCCAGCTTCCCAGAGCACCCACCAGATGTCCCTCACCGGTGGCCGGTGTAGTGCCCGTCCTCTGTCCTCACCTGCCTCCAGGCCTCCCCACCTCGCTCCAGGATGACCCGCCTGTCTTTCCTAGGCTGCAGCCGAGGCTGCGGGAGGCGCGTCCCTGATCCCACTCTTGGGTACAGAGACCTCCGGTCTGCACCAGGCAGTCAGAGGGGTCGGGCGACTGACCCGTGCCCCTGCCCTGTGGCCTTCAGTGGCACTGAGTGTGAGACCGAACTCCTACAAGGGCGTCGGAGCCCCGTGAGGTCCGGCCCCTCGCGACTCCCATGGGGCTCTGCGCTCCTGCCCTCCAGCTGCAGGGCCGGCCAGCCCGGCATCCATCCTCTGTTTCTCCTCGCCTAGAACCCTCGTCTGCCGGGTCTCCACGCAGCCTGCCCCTCCTCAGGGCTGGGTCTCAGCTCAGATGTCCCCAGCACGTCCCCACCCTGCAGAGCGAGGGTCCCTGGCTCTCTGTGGGCTTGCATCTTGGCCATTTCTGTGCTGTTCAGATGGGAAGCTGGTGTCACTAAAGGCTCGGTAAACACACTCACACTCTGTGTCACGTCACTTTGGTCCCCGGTGGGCCGCATCCACGTCCGTGTCCCGGCAAGATTACACAGCCGAGCGACGTCACAGCCGTCTCTGTGAGCACTCTGTGATGTTAAAAAACCTCCCAGTGACACATTTCTCAGAGAGCATCCCGGTCATTAAGTGAGGTATGACCATGAATGTGGATGATGGGATCATTGTTCCGTCTGGTCCATTCACCCTGAACTTGGAGAATCAGGGACTGGAAAAAAACGCTGTGTGATCTTGGTGCAAGTGCTTGACTTCTCTGAGCTTCAAGTTCCAAATTTCTGAAACGGGCACACTAAACCTCCCTTCCTCTTGGTCTTGGGAGGCCTGCAGCTGTGAAGGAATGGGATGAGGACCCAGGGAAGCCATTGCAGGGTCCTCCTTGGTCCCCAATCCCCACAAACATCTGCCTTCCAGCTGCAGGGAGGAGCAGAGGCCCGGAGGATCGCTCCTCACCTGCCGGCGGGTGGGCGGCTGCTGTCTCCAGGAGACGGCAAACGCCCCCAGAGGAGGACTCTGCCAGAGCCGGGGACGCTCCAGACAATATCTAATTTGTATTCGCCGCACAATGCAGAAGGACACCGCATCTCTAAAAAGGGAACAATCAGAGATTAGGGACGATTGCTGGGAGAGAAAACCTTGTTTAAATCTATTACTGAACAAAAATGGGCTGCCAACGTTGAATGGAAAATTTGTGTTTCTCTCCCGGGCTGCGGCGGTGGCGGGGCGTGCTGAGCGCCGGTGGCCGGGTGGAAGGGCCCCCTGGCCCAGCTGCCCGCCTTTCCAAGACCCTGCGTCAGGCACCACGCTCCAAAGCCCCAGACCACTCTGACGCAGGCGCTGAGATCCTCCCCAGTTTACAGAGGAGGAGACTGAGGTTCAGAGGGGCCACGTAGCTTGGGCAAGGTCACAGGGTCAGGGAAGGTGAGGCTGACTCTTCCCAGAGTCCGTGCCCTGGGTGCCTGTGTGTGCTGTGCACCTGCACGTGACCCAGTGACTTTCAGGGCAGGAGGGCCCTCAGGGGTCAGCTCCTGTGGCCACTTCCTTTCATAGAGGGGGAATCAGGCTTGGCTGGAGGAAGGAATCCTCCTGGTGCCCGGCCTCACTGAAACCAGGAGGCGACTGGGAAGTAACTGAACGAGCACATCCCTGGTTCCGGAGCTCGCCTGTCTGTCTCTCCAGCCTCTCAGCAAGGTGGAAGACACCGGAAGTCCCACGGACAGCCAGCGGGAGACGGAGCCCCTGAGTGATTGAGTCACCGCTCAGGGCGACGGAGCCAGTGGGTGCCAGGCGGGGCCTGGAGTCCAGTCCTGCCGCAGAGCGACCTGGTGCTGTCTGGGGACCCCGCTCTCCGTCCCAGACGACAGACCTGCCTTCCGGGTCTCCCTTCTCCCCGGCGCAGACACGGAGCCCAGGGGTGGCTCGGAGCCACCTCTTGGGTTGGAATTTGGACTCGCGTGCTTGGCCCCGGGACTTGGGGATTCTGCATCCCGGGGGGCGGGCGAGGGGTTCAGGATGGTTTCCGCGTCTGCCGAGACAGCCAAGTGGCCAGGCAGGGCGGGCGACGGACAGCCCGTCCCGTGGGTTTTGACAGACAGCCATGGACTTTGAGGCTGCTCCAAAGGGGGCTGCCAACCTTCTGGGCAGCAATTCTGCTCCATTCTCCCCTGGAGCAGAATTCGGACCCCCTAGTGCCACCTCCCGGGGCACCATGATGGCAGGTCTCCCCACAGTTCGGACCCTTGGAAACTAAAGCTCGGCCTGCAGTGTGTGCCTGGCTTGCAGTGTCCCCTCGTCTCAGTCACCCTGGGTCTGCAGCCCGGGAGCTGAACTTACACGCTGCTAGTCCTGGGGACAGTGAAGCCAGGGCCACGGCTCGGCTCAGCTCTGACTCGGCAGAAGTCTTGGTGGCAGCCGAGAGATTCACCCAGGGCTCCCAGACACTCTGTCCTGCAGGTGCATCAAGAACCACGCGGAGGCAGAGGGAGGGGCTCGATGTGGCGAGACCACTGGGACCTGGGATTGCTCCCGGGTCACCTGCAGAGCCTGCCGCCCCTGGCTTCTCTCCACCTCGGTAGGTGTTGATGAAATCGCTTCTCGGCTCAGCGGACGTTCGAGTCGCCTGCAGGAGCAGTTGCCAGGTCTCCCTCCCAGGAAGGCTGTCGGATGATGCTGAACTGCAGCCAGGGGTAAGGACCACAGGTCACAGAAACGTAGTGTGGAGCTGGAATCGCCAGAAGCATGTTTGTTAGGCCACAGATTGCTGATGTCCCCAACTGCCACAGGGTCTCTGTCTTCCGGCTCTGAGAGAGTTGCTCCACGTCTCTGAGCCTCCGTCTCTTCGCTAGGATTGGGATCATTCAAGGAGGTGACAGCAAGCTCTCCATTCAGAGCGGGCCCTCAAATACCAGTGGCTGCCATGAGTATCAGATCCACTTCGTCTTGGCTATCTTTGTGGCTGGCCGGGAGGAGGCAGTGAGGCCGGAAGGGTATTAGATGGTTTCCTGTTGCTGATAACACAATGCCACAAACCGGGTAAGTTATAAAGAAAAGAGGTTCGTGGTTTTGGCTCACAGTTCCAGTTTTCCTTCCACCCCGACTCTGTGTTTTTTGGAGCGTGGTTCTTCCCTCAAGAACACCGTTATCTATTCTCTCGCTCATCTGTTCCTCTTCAGAAGCCCAATTATTCCTGAATGTGTTCATTTAATCCATTGTTCCAGCCTGTGACATGTTCCTCCAATCCCTTGGGAGCCTCCGTGCTGCCTCCCTGTGCTACCCAAGCACTCGGTGGCCCCATGGTACGTGATTGACAAGAGCTTGGTAACTAAGGGAACAGAGAGGAGGCAGGCTACTTGTTTCTACAGCTGTTCAGGGACAGCTGCGTCAGAGCACTTGATCTTATCCTTTCCCACGTCCTCCTGGGGTCCTTGCCTCTTCTGGGGGCCACTGGCCCATCTTTACTTGGTGGCACTGTGAGTTCTCTGTGCACGTGTGCAAAGTTTCTCTTGCCCACTGAGCTGCCCAGCCCTGGACGGCAGAGGTCACACTTCAGGTCTTCTCTGCGCCCATCTCAGCACCTGTCACGAAGCTTTCTACGTCAGCAGGGCTCACGATGGCAGCTGCAGGTGACGTCCACTCACTCGGGATCGTAATGCCAGCAAACTGCTTAGGGAGCTTCCGGCCAGGTTTTGTGGCCACCCTCCACCAGTCACCTTGTTGGATTCTTCAAAGAATCCCTCGAAGATGATGTCGTGAGCCTGGTTTCACGCTCGAGGAAATTGGGGCTCAGAGAGGATCTGCGCTGACCCCCAAGACTCACAGGGAAAGCGTGGTCCCCAATGCAGCCAGGTTCACAGGTGGGGACTTGAGGCAGTGATTGGATCATGAGGACACTGACCTCACCAGTGGGTTAATTCACCAAGCGGATTAAGATGAATCCACCAAGTGGATTAATTCCACCAAGTGGATTAATCCACTTAGCTGAATGGAGTCCTGGGAGACTGGATCTGGGTAGAGGAAGCAGGTCACTGGGGGCGTGCCCTGGAAGAGTCCCTCTTCTTCACAACCCCTCTGCTTTCCCTCTCCTCCCTGGCTACCACGAGCTTTTCTCCACTACGCCCTTCCGCCATGATATTTCCGCCATGATATTTCCGCCATGATATTTCAGCCACTGAGCCAGCTGACCATAGACTGAATCCTCCGAAACCCTGAGCCCCAATCAATCTTTCCTCCTCCAAGTTGTTCTTGCCAGGTTTTTGGTCACAGTGGCACAAAGCCGACTCACATAGAGGCGGAGTGTCCACACAGCCATGAGGGGCAGAGCCGGATTCTGAGCCCAGAGAGCCCTGGGACTCTAGAGATGTGGCTCTCTGCTGAACGGACACCACATGCCAGCCTCCGTGCGGGGGACATTCAGGGCACAGGAGTAAACAGCCCGCATCCCTGCGGAGCTCGCGTTGGTTAGAATTTCACTCAGCTGCCCGTCACAGGGAAGCCTAACCCAGTGGCCCCGAGAGGTGAGTGGCAAGTGGACCGGAGCTGACCAGGTCGCCCAAGAGTGACAGGGGCCTCAGCTGAAGCTGCAGATGAACACCATGCCTGTCTGCGTGGGCTCCATATTTCAGGAAAAGAATAAAGGAAAAGGGGGGGCGGGTCTCAGGCTAAGCTCCTCCTCTCTGGAAAGCTTTACCCAGAAGCCTCTGTGGTTTCTGCTCCATTTCCTTGTGGGCAGCGCCCATGACCATTCACAGGCGCACAGCAGGCTGGGACATCAGCCTTGCAGCCTGGCAGACAGGCGAGAGAGCCTGGGCGTGGGCTGGGTGTCGGGTGAACCCAGCCACGGGGGTCCCATGGGGTGGGGGTGGGCAGATCCAACAGAAAGACATCCTACGGCAGCAGAGGTCTCGTCACTCGCTGTGGAGGAGAAGCACCTGACGGTCTGAGTACGTGTAAGGTTCTGTTCTCAGATGTCATGGAGGCCGGGGGCAAAGGCCAGATGCTCGGCAGCCTGAGTCAGATCGTGAGGGACAGGAAGGTGACCTTGGAGGACGTGGAGGAAGCCTACCCCAGGCTGGCACCCAGACCCCGCTGGGAACAGTGGCTCTTCCGACAACTGGCCAGGTGGGAGCGGCCGAGGGCTTGGACCAGCGTGGCGGCGGGCGCAGGGATGCAGAGAGAGCAGACGGCTTGACCACCTCGTGGGAGGCCAACGGGGACTTGGAGAAGGACGGACGAGGGGACGGAGAGCCCCCAAGGAGTCACAGAGGCATCCAGGTTCTGGTTTTGCTCAAGGACGCACACGGGGGCTCCGGTCTCCAAGCCAGCGGATGCTCAGAGAGGGGCCCAGGTCTGAGCACCGGGCGCTGGCAGCAGAGCGTGAACCTAGGAGGCCGTCCTTCCTCTGCAAGGTCCCTTCGTCCCAGGCAGCCCCCGTCAGCCCTGCTGGTCCCCAAGCTCAGCTGCGGGGGCTTCTTGCTGGAGTCCCTCGACGGACCTTCTGTCCAGATTGCACATTGCCATTTGGGATGGCGACAATTATCCTCAAGCCCGTCCGCAATCCCTCCTGCTCCGCGGGACCGGGATGCCCTTCTCCAACACGGCTGAGAGCATCTTTTGGTGGCTCATCTCATTCCCCATTCTGGACCTGGGCCATCGCCTGCTTTTCTCTTCTACGCGTTCGACCTGTCTTTGAAAAGATCCCCCACCCTCTGTCTCAAAATCAGCCAGCGCCAGAGTCCAGTGGCTTCTGTCCGAGGGAGCGATCGTGCTGTGCAGGAACAGCAAGAGAAGAGCGGAGACGGGCGTGGCCGCGGCTGGGCTCTTGGTGTCAGTGTGGACAGTACTGGTTACGGGGAGGGAAGCCAATCCCTCTGACTGAGTTGACTTCCTGACCAGTGACCAGCTCATCCTGGGCTTGGCAGGACAAGCTATCTGCCCAAGAAAGTTCTCGATAGCTGCACTAAAGCTAATCAGAAAACTGTAATCACTGGAGCCCAGGGGGAAATGGGAGTCTATGCCTCTCTCTCAGTGCCTTGAGCTGAAGGAGGACTGGACAGCTAGTTGCTTTAGAATCCTATCACCACAAACTTCTTTAATCATCAATTTCTCCCCCTTTCTTCAGAAAAATTTAGTAACTATTTTTTCCTGGTGCCAAAGCCACACATGTTTATTGTAGAACATTTGTTAATCATAGCTAATGTCATGTGTAAAGCCCGTTTCCTAATCTGAAGCTGGTAGAATTGCAGATGACAGTAGATTCATGCTGCGGCCATTCTAAGACCTGGATTGAGACCTGTTTGTTACGTAGCATTATCCCAGGAATGGCTGACTGATGCTACTTCAGCTCTAATGTAGGGAGATCCTTGATGATCCACCTTCTGCTTTACCCTCCACATTCAACCCATCAGCACCTGCTAGGGGTTGGATATGGTTTGTCCCCCAAGGGTTATGTGCTAGAAGTTTGGTCCCCAGTGTTGAGAGGCAGTGGAACCTTTAAGAGGTGGAGTCTAGCCGGGCATGGTGGTGCATGCCTGTTATCCCTGCCTTATCGGGAGGCTGAGGCAGGAGGATGGCCAGCCTCAGCAACAGCGAGGCCCTAAGCAACTCAGTGAGACCTTGTCTCTAAATAAAACACAAAATAGGGCTGGGAGGTGGCTCAGTGGTTGAGTGCTCCTGAGTTCAATCCCAGTACCCAACCCCCATAAAAGAGAAGGAGTCTAGTGAAAGAATTGGGTCATTACGGGCTTGAGTTGGGACCAAGTAGGTCTCAGGGGACTCTGGTTTGTTCTGCAAGAGTCAGAAGTGAAGAGCTAGCTGGGCCAAGGCCTACCAATCTGACTTCCAGTCTGGCTTTCTTCTCATCCGAAGCGTGATCCCTCTTTGGGGTCCCACGCATCCTCAGATCTTCCTGCTTCCTCATTGGTTTCCAAACTGCCACCCATTTAGACGCTTCTGGGAGACCAGGCACAGTTGAACTCCTCCGGGTTTCCCTTCCTACCTTACCTTCTGTCTGAGAAGCTCTCTCGTGATTTCTGGGCTCCTTGGATTAACCGTCAATGTTACTAGGGATTCTTCAGTTGGATCCAGGGTGGGGCATTCATTCAGATTTTTAGATTTTACCTTGAGACATTTTACTCCGTGATGATAACCCACTGAATCTGCCATTGATCCCTCGCTGCTTCCTAACCAGGGCACTTTAATAGTAATGAACTTCATTATTGAATACATTTTCATAAAAGCAGAAGTAAGAGGTCAGATTTAGTGAGTTAAAACCGATCAGGTCCAGACTGCGGCAAGTCTGACTGACAAGTGCTGAGTGGTCTCCAAACTCTCCATTGCCCACCTGCTCCCTGTCCCGGGACCTTAATTATAATGACCACAAGGATGCCAGGGCTGTTGCTGATGGCTGTCGGCGGTCAGTGAGCCTATTCCAAGGCTCAGACACCATATGGAGGCCGACGTGCCTGATCAGAGTTCAAACACGCGGCCGTCTTTTCAGCTGGATTCTCTCTCATCCCCAGGTTACAGATGAGAAAACCGAACCTCAAGGAAACCAACAGACTTTCCCAGCATCCTGCGGCTCACATGCAGCAGGGCCAGGATTCAAAATCAGGCTGGCCAAGAAGATCTGCATCCTCAACCCCTCAGCAATACTTCTTGCCTTCAGGGGGAAGCCAGGGGACAGCAGGCTACGCTTCCAAGTAAGCTCGGGAAATCCAATATACTTTCTAAATTAAAAATCGCGTTTGAGGCAAAGGAATTTAGAGGCTTATATTGCAAGATCGGAGCCCGTCTATCGAGCAGGGAAGAGCGTTTGAAATCACAAGTTTTGGAATCAGACTTGGAGTCTGATGCTGACTCTTACCTCTTGCACAATGTGCCAGAGGACTTTGCTCATGTCTGACGGTTCTCTCTCTTTTTCCACCCACTCCTGCTCACAGCATCATAATGTACCCATTTTGTGGATGGAAGACAGAAACACCAAGGAGAGTCACGTGACTCTCACAAGCTTTGAGCGCTGGCAGGCATGCTGCCCCCTAGTGGCGGAGGTGGGTATGACGATGGAAAGTCAGGTTCTCACTGTGCTGAACTTAGCACTTAGCAGGCCAGAGAATATCTGCCATGGGGCTGTCCTGTGCATTGCAGCGTGTGCAGAAACACCCTGTCCGCTACTCACTGCGTACCAGTTGCATGTCACAGTGGGAACAATCAAAAAGGCCCTCAGCCACAGCCAGATCTTTCCTGGGGGACAAAATCCCCCCCAGCTGAGATCCATGGCTATGGATAAAATTCTAACAGCGCTAACAAGTCATGGGCTAATGGAAGATTTCTTCCTGGGCTCAAGTATATAGTGCACTCTGTGTACATGAACTAAAATGTGTGTTTTTTTCATGTTAAACCATTTTAAAAACCATTCTCGCCACAAGCGTCATGAAAAGCTGTCTTCTAGTTTTCCCCCGTGATACTGGGATTTGTCTTGTACACCGCAGGTTGTATTTTTCACCAAGGAGGATGTTTTGTCTCTCCAGGTCTCACCTTCTGTCTCTAGAATGATGGGCATAATGATATCTAGTCCTTAGGATTGCTAGTGAATCCTATACCAAGTGCCCAGTATGCAGTAAGAGCTCAATAAATGCTAGTCATCTTGTATAGATAGCAAGGACTCCTTCCAGAGGAAGAAGTATGTGAGGCAACAGAGAAGATCCAGCAGGGCAGCGAGGCCTCTGACTTGTGTCCTCACCCTGCTGCTCCCTTGCTGTGTGACTTCACACCAGTTACTCACCCTCTCTGTGCCTCACTTGCTCTCTGAAGTGAGAAAGTTGGACAGAAACACTCAAAGGCCCCCAGATGCCATGCTAGGGGTTTTATGGAGTTCATCATGGCTGTGATTCCTTAACTAAGCTTGCACTAGAATCATCTAAGAGGCTGGTGGTCATGCAGATTCCTGGATCCTAATCCGCAGGGTTTCTGATGTGGTCAGTCTGGGCCGGATCAAGGACATCATTTTTACACAGCTTCACACCTCTGGTCCAGGAGCTTCTGAGGCGGGAGGCACTAGGACCAGGCTCTGGTAAACACTGCCCTCTCTGCGGGGAAATGACATCAGGGAGCCCCCAAGCCTGCCAAGAACGTGGACCCCGATGGCTATACCATTGTTCTCTGGTGCCCTCCAAGACATTTCTGGAAGGTTGGCCCGAATGAAACAAGGGTAAAACTGAGTCTCGCCTCGCACTAAAGGGAACTTCCTGGGGGGGGAGGGGGGGGGCATGCAGACCAGGCACCCAGTCCTCGACCGGGTGTGTGCGCACCGTCAGGGCAGACGACAGTCACTGACGGAGCTGGCCTGAGCCAGGGCCCCGGCTTTCCCAGGATCAGCCCTCCCAACACCTCCACAGCCGCTGACCTCGATTCTATTTCACACGTGCGGCGACACAGGCTCCTGGGGTTGGAAGGACTTTGGTCACTTGGGTCACTTTGGCTGGTAGCGGGTCCTCGCCCCAGGCCTGTGATGTTAACCACTGCCACCGCGTGCCAACAGGTGTCCGGGCTGGTGTCCAGTGGGAGGAGCGAGGGAGCGCAGCGGGACGCCGATTGGCCGACCAGGAGGGCGGGCCTCTGGGCGGGGCCATCCGGACCCTCCCCTCCCTCCCCGCCCATCCCCCTCCCTCCTTCCTGCTCCTCCTCTTCCCTCCCTCGGCTCTCCTTCCTCTCTTTCATTCAGCACGTGGTCCCCGAGCGCTCCCGGGTGCGACTCCCATACTAAGCTCCGGGGACCGGACGGCGCCGCCTTGGCAGAGTTCGCAGTGTAAGGCAGAGAGACCGACAGGGACCGGGGCTCCATGGCCACCAGGGGACTCATCCCGTGGGCATCGCCTCTGGTGACCCTCCGGGGCTGATGGCCGGAGCGGGAGGGCGCCTGCGGAGCTCCTGCCCATCTTCTCACCCGTCAGTAAGGGGGCGCACTGGGAGGTGCCAGGAGCGCCCGGCGGGGAGGTGGAGCCCGAGCCCCAGCCCTGGGCGGCTGTGCCCCGGCTGTGCCTCGGCCTCCGTCTCCTCAGCAGTTCAAGGGATGCCGGCTGCGCTGCCTGCCTCGGGAGGGGCACTGAGGACCCGGGTCGGCGGGCTCACTTCCATGCCGGTCGCCACTTCCTAATGCACGCAGGTGCCAGCTGTGCCCGGTGCGGGGCTCGGCCAGTTCAGCTCACTGTGCAGCCCCAGGACCTGGGCAGTGGCCAGGAGGTATCCGTTGAGGGACGGCATGATGATTTCCATTTTGCAGATGTGGCATTGACAGCCCAGAAAGGGGAAGCCATTTGCTGGTGTCCCCACCGGGAGCAAGTGGCCCACCCAGGGTCTCGCTACACCAGCGGGAGTTGGTGTCTTTCCTTCCGTGAGGCTTGTCCCACCAGTGAAGGGCACCAGCCTCCCCAGCCCAGCTGTCTCCTCACCCACCTGGTGGCCTGCTGGCAGAGACTGGACCTTCCAGTGTCCACCTTGCACTTGTGTCCCTTTGTGCTGGGGCCACATCTGCCCCATTGCACAGCACAAACCTTCAAGGAGTCCTTTTTTTTTTTTTTTTTGCACTGGGGATTGAACTCGGGGGCACTTGACCCCTGAGCCACCTCCCCAGCCCTGTTTTGTATTTTATTTAGAGACAGGGTCTCACTGAGGGCGGTGGGTTCCCGGACCCTCGCAGGGGCCCAGATTCACAGATGCTCCCGAGCCTCGTGTGAATCGGTCTCGCCTTTGCGCACGACCCGTGCGACCCGAGCCGGTATTTTAAATCATCTCCGTATTTCTTGTCTGCACACGATGCAAATAGCAGTTTTGCTGTACCGTTTAGGGGACAATGAGAGGGAAAAGAAATCTGCGCACGCTGGGTGCAGAGGCAAGCTTCTCCCCTGAGGATTTCCCACCCGCCTTGGTTGGATTGGTGGAGCTGGAACCTGCAGACAAAGACGCCGGACTGAGTACAGCCAGTGCCATGGGGCTCCGGCTGGGTTTGAGGAGGGAGAACCGCCAGCGTTTCTAAGGTGCTCGGTGCTGGCCTGATGTCCCGAACGGCCTCAGGAATGGTCATCAGCGGGAAGGTCTGATGTTGCTGTGCTGCTTTCTCCCCACTTACGGCTGTTCTTACATCTGCATCTCTTTCCAACTCCACTGTGTTCACACAGGGAGGGTCGCGGTCTCCAGCCTCTGCCCTCCAGCCCCCCGGAGACCTGACTGGACGTGGGAGGGTCTCTGGGAATTATTTGTGCAAGGACTCGACTTCTAGGCTCACTTCTGGTGGACACTGGGTCTGTGGTCCTCAGAACCCAACTCTGCTCCCCGTGGAAGGAAGCCAGGACCTCAGCCATAGCAGCAGGTGGGAAAGGACTGCAGAGGCTGCCATAGCCACACTGAGCGGAAGTCCCCGGATGGGGGGGAAGGTTCCCACCCAGGACCACATCTGTCGGCCAGGCCCACCTGGGGTCCCGGATCCCATCTTGGATGAGTCCTTGGGTCTCGACCTCCTTTTAACGATCAGAAGAGGAACGCCAAGAGAATGAGGGGAATTGCGCACAGTCACACGGAAAGGAAAAGGATGAGCAGGGACTTAAATAATCACATTGTTAATATGGATTCCCCGGTGGATGGATAACAGAGAAAGGGGAAGAGCTGTCTGTGGATGCCACCTTTATGCTGAGATGGGAAGACGTGGGAGTCGATGTGGCCGAAGGGCAGAAAGGGGTTTGCAAAGGAGCTGTTCAAAAAAGAAGCAACAGCAGGTGCAAAGGCCCTGTGGTAGGAAAAGCTTCAAGAAGGTTGATGTGACCAAAGCAAAGAGAGTAAGAAGAGGATGTTAGTGGAGTAGGCTGGGCTGGAGTCTGTGTTGCCTTTGAAAAGTGAGCACACCATCGGCAGTGGGCTTAGGACTGTCACAGTGGTGTCAGAAGGGAAGGATGAGAGCCCAACTCTGCTGCTCACCAGCGGTGTGAGCACAGGGTGTGCCTGTTCCTAAACCTTCTGAGCTGCTGGAAGTGTGGTGACAGTGACGTCCGAGTTACAGCTATCGTCCTTAGTCCAAAGACTAAGGAGTCCTGGTTCAAACCTCCTTCTGCTCATTTGCCACTGCAGTGGGGTAGGAGAGCCCAGTGGCTACGCCCTGCCGCCTACCTCCTCGCCATGTGACTCGGAGCAAGTGACGTAGCCTCTTCTGCCTCAGTTTTTCCACATGCCACCTGGAGACAATAATGGAAGCCACCTACTGGGGATGGTCGTATGGATCTAATGAAAGTCAACAGCCTGGCGTCTCAGACATTATGGCCATTATTATTATTATTATTATTATTATTGTCAAATTGGCTTTATTCATAGAAGGACCATAAGCGTCCACCCTAGGCACAGGGTATCTGTACCTGCAGGGGCAGGATGATCTCTTAGAAGTTCAAAAACAGCTCAGAAGGGCGCAGGTAGTAGAAAGAACCGGATTCTCTTTCCACCATTGACCACGAGGGCTTCGCAGGACCCCAGCTCTCCCTGGGGCTCTGTTTCCGCCTCCCTGGGGCACGCTTCCCAAGAGGGGCTGTCCCTTTAAGCTCCTTGGGTGGTCGGAATGCTCTGGGTGGGGGGCAGGGGGCGAGGAGGGCAGGAATCTCTTTCATGGGGTGAGAAGGAGTTGGGACCTCAGCTCTGCTCCCGTCGGCCAGAAGTGGGGACCCTTCAGTGCCAGACACGGTGGGCTCCCCGCTGGGTGAGCCATGTGCTCTGCTTTGCAGAGGACACCCAGGTGACCAGATGGGGGACATGATCCTCAACAAGTCACTGGGATTAAAATCCTGACCCAAGCCAGGCCTGGTGGCACCTGCCTGTCATCCCAGGGACAGGAGGCTGAGACAGGAGGATGGAGAGTTCACAGACAGCCTCAGCAAAAGCGAGGCCCTAAGCGACTGAGAGAGACCCTGTCTCTAAATACAATACAAAACAGGGCTGGGGAGGTGGCTCAGTGGTCGAGGGCCCCTGAGTTCAATCCTGGTACCCTCCCCAAACTGAAAAACCAAAAACCAAACAAGCAAAAAGACCCTGATCCAAAGTCACTATGGGCTGCTGGGGACACCATTTTCAGACTATGAAAGGAACCCCAGGAATTCTTTCTATTCATTCATTTACTTCTTTTTCCTCTCAGTTACCCTCTCGACCTTTCACAGTGTGGCTTTCCTTATGGAATCAAGTCTTCCTCTCTCCGTCTCCACCAGGGATCCATTTCCTTTTGAAAACAAGAGGAACGCCCACCGCCATTGGGATCCGCCATTCCAAGATGGCGGGGAAGTCATCTGTCAAAGAAAGTTCTCCAAGCAAAGAAGAGGAAGACCAGGGCAGAAGCTTATCCTAGGACTTCAGTGATCCCACTTAACGTTACAGTTTTAAAATAATAAGTTTCAGTAAATCGCGGAGGATATTTACACATCTGTAACTCAGCCCTTTCTTCTCACCAAAGGCCACCCGCGTAAACAGGGGTGGAAGTCCAGTTGGGAGAAAGGCTTTTCTGAGCTATTTTGTTCCCCTCTCTTTAGTTCAATGAACACTTCTCTGCATTGGCTCTGTGAGTGCCCAGGGGCTTCTCTGTGTGGGCCGGGTGCCCGTGGGTGACCTTGCGTGGTCATTGCATGCATCCAACCTTAAAAGTTCTAAGAATTTCACCCGCCCCCCCAGAGACACAAACCCCCAAGCTGCATCCATTCCCCCAATGGTGATTCTATGTCCTTCTCCGTTCAATCCTTTTCTAACTGCCGGCTGCCCACTCTCTCCTCCTTCTCCTCCAAATCTGGGCCAGCTGGCCCTAGAATTCTTTTGTCAAGGCTTCTGGAAAAACAAGGTGTTGTTGTCTGTCTGTCCGTGACTTTCTTCTGGGCTGGCTTCTTCCTTCCGGAAGTTCCATCTGAGCGCTGGCCAGGGATTCTCATCGGTAAGACTCCACGTGATATTCCTGCTTGGCTTGACTTTGACTTCTTTGAGGACTTAAGACTTCATCTTCCTCTTTTTCCCCATCAGGGAATCCATGACCTTTGATCCAGGGTGCCACCGAATGTTCTCTCTGAGATAAAAGGCCTAGAATGGGTGAAGCTAAGAATAGCTGACATTTCTTCTTCTTCTCCCTGTGCCAAGCCCCACACTGAATACCTCACATGCATCCAGTCCTCAGAATAGCTCTGTGAGGCAGGAGATATCACGGCTTTCATCGTGCAGATGAAGAAACTGGGCTCAGAGAGGGGAAGCAACCTACCCAAAGACACACAGCTAAGTTTAGAACAAAGTTTACTCCAAAGCCTCTTCTGTAGCCACCAGACTTTACAGCTTCCTCTCCCCCGCTGTTTGAGGACATCACTGGCCTTCAGGGACATTGGTTTCTCTGGCAGTGGGTAGACCACTTCTAGTCCTCTGAGTGCGACCGAGTTACCAGCAGCTCTGCGTGATGGTCATCACCCGGTCGCCTGTTTCCCCTCTGTGCCTTGCGCAGTCTTGGGCTTGTCACCCGTGTGTGACGCCCATGTTCTAATTGAGGCTTAGTTGAGTCCAGCTGTGTGGGAGGTGGGGGGTCGGGTAGGGAGAGAAGGGAGGTCAAGACTCTGGCCTCAAAAAAGAAAAACACACACAAAGTGAGCAGGCTTTGTCCACTGTCCTTTATTCCCACCAATCCCTGTCCCAGTGACCCGACGGCGAGGTCCAGCCTCTCACCCCATGTCCACGGCTGCCATTTGCAATCTTCCCTCCAGGTGCCACGTCTGGCCTTCCCTCCTTCCCTCTTGTGGAGGCCAGCTGTCCTCCACCCGGGACCCCTCTCCATCCTCAGGGGCCGGGTCCACGGCAAAGCCCCTCGTCCTGACTGAGACCCTGACTGGTTTTCCCAACTCTTTTTTAGCTGCAGGATCTTTTATTTCTTTGAGAACATGTCAAGAGTCTCAACAGCCAACGAAGATGCAGATGGGGGTCGCTCAGGGGCAGGGGGTGGCCTAGGACGTGCAAGACCCTGGATTCCATCCCCAGCACTGGGAAAGATAAAAAGGAGTTTCTGACCGGCACCCAAGGGCTATAGAACCGTGGAAGCTTCCTCAGGATGAAGTCCAGGCCCCACCATGTGATCCGAACTGCCCTGTGGGGCCCGAGAGGCCTCGGCTTCCCGCTCGCCCCAGCTCACTGAGCTGCTTCCGGTTCCTCAAACTCTTCTCCAAGAAATGCAGAGACCCGGCGCGGCTGCGGGTAGAACCAGGACCCCGGGGCTTCCCATCCTGGGGCTCCTCAGTCTGCTGCCTGCTTTCTCTGGAACGTTCTCTACCCCCACTCTTCTCCCCAGTGGGTTTCCACTTTGCCTTTCCATGTTCTCGCTTCTCTGGGAGGAAGTCCCCAGCCCCCAGGCCTGGCTGGAGTGGGCGGTGGACACACACAGGGCCGGGACCCCCTGCCCTGGCTTGGATCCGCTTTCTCCTCTGAGGGACAGATGGCTCCGTCCACCTTCCCGCATCGTCTGCCCGCCATAAAACGGGCACTTGGTAAATAGTTGACAAACGTCTGGATAGGATGGGCAGCTCAGAGGCGCTCTGGCCTGGCCGTCCCCCTCCCTGATTTCCCCTGGCTCCTGAAGGAAGCCCAGCACATGGAATCAGTCGGAAGGGACCTTTAGAGCCTGCACTCCTACAGCCCTCTGATGCCTATGAAATGAGGTGGCCGGGTGACCTTCTGTGAGGCTCGATCCTCTGAGCCCAAGACCTGGGGTGGGGTGAGCTCAGGGCACGTTCCTGTCCACAGAGCCAGATGGTATTGCTCACTACCGAGGAGCTGCCAAGGCCACTCACAACCTCATCTCCTTCCAGCAGACTCCATCCGCTAGCTGTTTGGCAGGACCGAAGTCGGTCAGTAGCAAAACCTTGGAAGAATAAAAGAAAGAAAAAAAAAAACTCTTGAACTGCTTCTTCGTTTCATGGGGTGGAAATTTCCATGCTAGCCGTAGACCTCGTTGGCTCTCCTGGTTCTCGTTCCCAAGAAAGGCAGAGACCCGGGCAAGTCTATGGGTAGAACCGGGACTTTGGGGCTTCCGAGCGCAGAGGCAGACTTGCCAGGGTCAGAGGCGGAGCAGAAGCGAATGAGTGACAGGGAATTGACGGAGCTCCTGCAAACGCGAGGGGCAAGCTATGCAAGGTCGGTCCCTGGCCGGGAGCACAGATGGGTGTGGGGCATGTTGTCACCCCCTCTGCTTTTTCTAAAGGAGGTCTGAAATTGGGTTGTTGCAGAAAATTCAAAATTTAAAATCGAGGGATTTTAAATGTTGGAATAATGAATTTTAAAATGTTGCAAAATTTTTCCAGGCTGCACCCCCAAATGCACGTGGGCTGGTTTTGGCTCGTACACTCTCTTCTGATTAGGAGTTTGGAAAAATTTCCAACGCCTTTCATCTCCGCAGGAGTCCTCGGATTGTAATCAGAGAACCCTCCTCAGAATGGAGATGAGGGGGGAGGGGCGGCGCTGGAGCGGAGGGTCCCTGTACCCACCCTCCCGGGCAGAACACAAAAGAACCGCCTCTGGAGCGGACGGCATGTCACCCATGTCGAATTACACTGAATTATCACCACATGAGTGCCTTCCGCTGTTATTTGTGTTCCAAGGTCCTAATGAATTCTAAAAGGAGCGCTACGTTCCCTTAAAGAGAGAAAGGAAAAAGAAAACAAGAAAAACCCTAATGTTCTGTCCTCTCCCAGAACCCACTCAGGAAAATGAGCTTTCCGAGTGCCAGCCCTCCGTCCCTAAGGAGGCAGAGAAGGAAGGAGAGTGGATGAAGGCTCTGGATGAGTTCCCTGGAAAGTTTTCTTTTGCTTTTATTGTGGCTTCATCTTTTCTCCAACAGAAATCGGCCTAATAGGGTCTCAGAGCAGACCTGACAAAGCACAGGCTGCCCGGGTGGTGGCCGGGGAAGGGCAACGGCGCCTATCTGTCCAGTCGCTTTCCAGATGGTTGAAATAAGTGTTATCCTTCCCTTTTCTCACCTTGGTTCACAGATAAATGATGTCTCTGGCCGACACAGATGTGTGGAATTTGCAGCTTCACAGGACAGGCCTTTGTTCATTGATCTCTCCTTCCTTTCTTCTCCTTCCCTTCCTGTCTACTGGCCTCCTTCCTTCCTTTCTCTCTTCCTCCATCCACTAATCCACCCATCCACCCATCCACTAATCCATCCACCCATCCATCCACTAATCCACCCATCCACCCATCCACTAATCCATCCACCTACCCATCCACGAATCCACCCATCCACCCATCCACTAATCCATCCACCCACCCATCCACGAATCCACCCATCCATCCACTAATCCATCCATCTATCTGAAGCCAGAATTAAGGACAGGTAGTTAGTGTAGAAATAGGAAATCGGGTCAATTCGAGGAAATGAAACCATGAAGCCATTTGCCTCTGGAAGTTGGAGACTGCCCCTGGAAGAATGGAATCTCAAGGAGCTCCAGAGCCCATTGATTACCAAGTTTACCTTCCTTTATCAAGGACTGCAAGCATGGAGCTGCTAATTAATGCCCCCTGGGCCCTTGCCTGCCTGAGTCACCTTGGCCCTCCCCCTGCCCATGGCCTCTCACTTAATGCAAAACCAGGCCTAGTCACGTAGGCAGGAAGGAGAGATAAGGGGAGAGAACTGGAGAACAAAAGAGACCCTAACCTATAAAAGATGGAGGGTGCGCTCACTTCTTGGGATTTTTAGAACATCAGCCATGGCCCCCTTCTTCCTGCCGGGAGAAGTCTGTATTATTACCTTTAAATAAATCCTGCTTAATATGCTTGCCTTGGCGTGCTTCTCTAGTGTTCAATCTTCAACATTAGAAGGAGCAGAACTTGTTACTGGTAAACGGCAGTATCATATCCATCCATCCATCCATCCACCCTCCCACCCATCCACCCACAAATCCATCCATCCATCCATCTATCTGCCCACCCACCCATCCACTAATCCATCCATCCATCCATCCATCCATCCACCCATCCACCCACCCACCCATCCACTAATCCATCCACCCACCCATTCACTAAATCCATCCATCCACTAATCCACCCATCCATCCATCCACTAATTCATTCATCCATTCATCCACTAATCCATCCATCCATCCATCCATCCACTAATCCATACATCCACCCATCCACTAATCCATCTACCCGCCCATCCACTAATCCATCCATTTATTCATCCACCCTGCCCATCCCCCATCCCTCCCTCCCTCCATCTTTTCCTTTATTCAGTAAGCATTTACTGAACATCCCCAATCTGCTAGACATGTAGAAAGAAGGAACAATAAAAGCACCTACTCGAGTCATTTTAAGTCATATTTCAGTTGAAGGTTCTTGTTGGCTTAAGACAGAGTTATATATCAATAAACCACTGTAAGTTGAAAACACTCAGTCAAGCGTGCACTTAATGTACCTAACCCTCTGAGCATCAGCGCTTAACCTGGCCTACTTTAAACATGCTCAGCACACGTGCGCTCTCCTACAGCGGGGTAAACCCTCTAACCCCCAGCTCATCTTGTCGTAAAGTGTTGAAAAGCTCGTGCAACACGTCGAGGACTGTACTGACAGCAAGATGCACCGGGGTGGATGGGCGCACCCTCCCACCACCCTAACGCCGAAACACTGAGTGGGACCATCGTAAGTCAGGAACCATCTGATCATTAATTCATCTGTGCAACTTGGGAGAAAGTTAAAGAACTCGCTGGGTTTGGCTTTTCGTTGTACAGAACAAGCATCTACCAAGAGCTACTGCGTGTTGGGTGGATCTGCCACATCAGAGCCCACTATTCTAGATGATTAACGTGCACCAATAAAGAACAGGTAACAAGCACCTGCCGGTCCCCCGGTGTCTCAGTACAGTCAGATCAAACCATGAGCTCCTGTTCTACTGAGTGATTTCAGTCCACAGCGTAGCCCCAGATCTGGGTTTCCACTAACACCCATTTCCTTTGCCTCTGGGCACAAAGCTAGACTCTGCATCCCAGACTCCTTTGCAACTAAGTGCTGACTGGTGTCTAAGGAAGGGAAGACCACGCTGTGCTACTTACAGCCCCGGCTACTAAAAACCCCTTGTGATCCACCGTGTTCTTCCTTCCCTTGTCTTCCACATGATGCTGAGGATCCATCCAAGAACTCCGAAGCCAGGGATGGAGGAGCCTCAAGAAAGAAGGACTTGGGCTGGGGAGATAGCTTAGTCGGTAGAGTGCTTGCCTTGCAAGGATAAGGCCCTGGGTTCAATCCCCAGCACCCCCCCCAAAAAAAAAAAACACGACTACAACAGAAAAACCTCTACAAGTGTGAGTGGTCATCAGAAAGATTCCTGCCGACTTGAAATCTGCAACAGGCTTATTGTGAGGAAGAGGTAAATTGGGTCACTCCAGGTCTCTGACGTTTGGGGTTTTATTTGTTACAGCATCGAGCACTATTTATCCAAACACATCTGCTACATCACCAAATGAAGACCTGCTTCAAGCCTGGATTAAAATACGGCCCTGCTGGGTGGATGGAGAGGAGAAACGCGTTCTCCGTCACATGCCACGACTTCATGCTATGCGAGTTTTGCCTTCTGAACTGACTTTAGAGTCTTATTTATGGCTCTAAAGTGACATTTTCATATGGAGCACACTCTGGGATAATTCACAGACGAAGCGATGACTTGGTAAATGGAGGAAATAAACACGTCAACTCCCATTTTTCCAACGCACGTGACCCAATTTCACTCCCATGGCCCATTTCTGCACGGGTGGCATATTTACTTGGCCTTCACTAAGTGATTATAGCAAGAAATGCCTGAGCATTCTTTCAGAAATCCACTCAGCCATGCCCTGGATCCCATCAGACCTCAGTTCGCCTACGGTTACAGCCTAGGTGATTGGAATTCTCATCTTCAAATAGAGACAAAATACCAATCCCGAAGAATGTGGGTTATAAATGAGAAACGCAGGCACATGCACACACACACATGCACAACCTGGTATTGTGCTTGGTGCACAGTACCCGTTCTTAAATCCTGTAAAACCAGACTCTGACTCCCAGCATGTTTCTTCAGAGATCCAAGGCTAGAAAACCATCAAAAAATGTAAAAAAAAAAAAGAAAAAAGTGATCATGACAGATAACTGTTGTGGTAGTCTTTTTTCTGTTACTATAATGACATACCTGAGGCTGAGAACCTTATGAGGAAAAGAGGTTTATGTAGCTCACTGTTTGGGAAACTAAAGGTCCAAACAGCATGGTACAGGCTCTGGTGAGAGATGCCCTGGTTGCATAACATCATGGAGGATAGTAGGATGGTAGGAGACCGGAAGTCCCAGTGCTGGGAGGGGCCAACCTGCAACCTCTCGCTAGGCCCCACTGCTTAACATCGTCTCTCCACACGGCCACACTGAGGAGACCAGTCTCCTAATCCAGGCACCTGCCAACCCTCCCCAAACCACAGTGATGCCTCTGAACTCTCAAAGCACTGCTGAGGGAGCGAAAATGGGTAGACGCTGCAAGAGAGTCAAACCCGAAAGGAGAAGATGGCGTGGGATGGATTATTTGTTTTTGTGGCTTTCAGATTTAGAGGAAGCTGAAGTCTGTCCTTCTTGGTGAAGCTAAACAACCAAGAAAAAACTCATCACCTTCCGACCCAAACACCAGAGGTCAGAGTATGGGGTAACCAGAGCCCGTGGGAAGCGATTGGGAAATCCCTGAAAAGAAAGTCAGAGAGGAGCAGCCCTGGAGTCTCTGTCTTAGCTGCCCCCGTCTTAGTCTCATTTCAGAACTTTGCAAGTGTGGTCCAGAGTGACAGGAAGCCGTTCCGGCTGTGACCGAGAACAGAACTAAAGAATTCAGTTGTCACACAAAAGGCAGATGTTGGTTAGAGTCCAACCAAATCAATTGCCAAACAAAAACAAACACACCAACACTCTTCAGAGCAATAGAAAAAAAATATGAAAAGATTCTACAATATAATGTTAACAGCATCCAAGATACACCCCCAAATATCTTGGCATCCGGAGAATTAGGAAAATTTGACACAGGCTCAAGAAAAAAGACAATCAACTGAGACCCACCCTAAGGTGTCCCAGATGTTGAAATGAAGAGACAGAGGTTGTAATGAAGTCGTGGTAAGGAAACTCAATAAACTAAAAGAAAATATGCATAAAATCCATGAAAAGACAGTATCAGTAAAGAATATAAAAAAAGAACGAAAATTCTAGAATTGAAAACAAAATCTAAAATTGAAAATTCACTGAAGAAGCTTAAAAAACAGAATTGAGATGACGAGGAAGAGTCCAGAAACTTGAAGAGAGATCAACAGACAATCCCGTGTGATGAAGTGAAAGAAGAAAGGATTACAAAAGGGTTATAAAAGGTCTCGATGCTGGGCACGGTGGTGCACACCTGTAATCCCAGTGGCTCAGGAGGCTGAGGCAGGAGGATCATAAGTTCAAGGCCAGCCTCAGCAACTTAGTGAAGCACTAAGCAACTCAGTGAGACCCTGTCTCTAAATAAAATAGGACTGGGGAGGTGGCTCAGTGGTCGAGTGCTCCTGAGTTCCATCCCCAGTACACCCCAAAAAACAAGTAAATAAAATAAAATGGTCTTGAGGATTTATTGGATAATATCAAAATGTCTGATAGGCATGTAATTTGAGAAGAGAAGCCAATGCCTGTCTCTAGTCATTTGAGACAAGAAGTAAAGAGAAAAGTGTAGAAAATGGACTTAAATATATGATGACTGAAAATGTTCCGGATTTGGTAAAAAGCATACATTTACAGATTTGAGGAATTCAGCAAATTCCAAACAGGATAAATATGAAGGAAAGTATACCCAGACATATCATACTCAAACTGCTGAAAATCAAAGATAAGGAGAAAAATCTGAAAGTCTCTGAAGAAAATCAGCACATAATTACAGGAGGCATTTGTACAGCCTGCGTCACATATCACATGTGGGTGACAAACTGAGCTTTCATAAATGTCTCATCATAGACTAGAGAGGCCAGAAGTCAATGGACCAACCTGTCTTTAAAGTGCTAAAAGAGGGCGGGGGAAGAGTCTCAAAACAGAATTCTATACCCGGCTAAACTATCCTCCCAGAAATGAGCCCAGCAAAGACATTCTCAGATGCAGGTCATGGATGCCACTCACTACCCAGCAGAACTTAAGGAAGCTCTTCAGGATGAAGGCAAAGAACACAAATGGAAACCACACTCCTCGGGGGAAAAATCAAGCGCATTGGAAGCCGTCAATGTAAGAATATAAGCAATTAACATTTTCTTTTAATTAAAAAGTACATATGACTATTAGAAACAAAAATTATGATATTGTACAGTCAGAATGGCAATTATCAAAAATACAAGTAACAAGAAATGTTGTTGAGCAGGTGGGGAAAATTTTCCCTCATACACTGCTGGTGGGACTGCAAATGGGTGCAACCACTCTGGGAAGCAGTATGGAAATTCCTCAAGAAACTTGGACTGGAACCACCATTTGACCCAGTTATCCCACTCCTCTGTTTATACCCAAAGGACTTAAGATTGGCATACTACAGTGACATGGCCACTTCAATGTTTATAGCAGCTCAATTCACAATAGCTAGATTGTGGAACCAACCTAGATGCCCTTCAATAGATGAATGAATAAAGAAAATGTGGTATATACACACAATGGAATATTACTCAGCCTTAAAGAAGAATGAAGTGATGGCATTTGCTGGTAAATGGATGGAACTGGAGACTATCATGCTAAGTGAAATAAGCCAATGCTAAAAAACCAAAGACTGAATGTTCTCTCTGATATGCAGATGCTAATACACAATAAGGGGGTTGGGTAGGGAAGAATAGAGGTTCATTGGATTACACAAAGGGGAATGAAGGCAAGGGAGGGGGATGGGAATGGGAAAGACAGTGGAATGAACCGGACATAACTTTCCTATGTGCATATATGAACCTCCACATCATGTACGACCACAAGAATGGGAAGTTAAACTCCATGGATGTATGACATGTCAGAATACATTCTACTGTTATGTATATCTTAAAAGAACAAATAAAAAATAATAATAACAATAATGAAGTAACCCAATCCCCTTCTTATCCTCGGTTTATTTTCTGCCTTATCTTTTCGTCTTTCTACTAAATTCTTCCCATCATCAATTAAACATGCACAAGTCTTTTCACGTATCAAAGTCTCCTGGGCCCAGCTAGCCCTCCAGTTACTACCCTCTCTGTTTTTATGTGTGCACAGGAAATAACCCAGAAAAGAAAAGGTCGTCCTTTGCCCAACAGCTCCATTTCCTTAGCTCTCTTTCACTAACAGACTTCCTCTGAATGGGCTAAACAGGGTCTTGAGGTTTCCTATAACCTGCCCTCTTATCAAAGAGCCAAACAAAGTGGCCCATTCTACCCCCGTGAGATCCACTGACTCAGTCTGCAGATCCTGGATCCTCTTGGTTTCCTACTCTGCATACTTAATATAAAAAACCAATGTCTCTACAGAAAACTGTGCAGCAGGTAAACAGTTTCAATGTGCAGGAATATTTCTAATCTGTACAAGTTTGTATTTTCTCATGGAGACAAAAATTTTATAATTCTTTTATAAATAAAACTTTGAAAGGCAAAAAGAAGAAGAAGACTGAAGGTCTGCTGGATGTGTCCCCACCCCCATGACAATGACCCAAGCAACCTGCAAAAAAAACAACAGGGGAAGAGACCCACAGGAGGAAACTCCTGTCCCAAGGCCTGCCTTCTGCAAGGTGACCCCGTACACTAACCCCTAGGAAAGCTAATATTGAAGTTTATGCTTTTTGCTTTAAATGAAATTGTAGCTGCATTAAGAAGGAAATAAGGATTGTCAGGGTTCAAAATAATGCTAGATTATTCCAGAGGTCCTCTTTAGGAATAAATTGTCCCTGGAGCTTTCAAAATAAATTACTGTGGCTTCATCAGGCACAGAAGATTAGCTGTAAGTCCAATGCTTCAATGCCAGTTTCAATTTTCTGTTCAGAAAGAGATGGCTCAGTTTCTCGGGAATCATCCACCTTTGTCTGATAGGTTAGCTTAAAACAAGTTTTTCTGGTTGATGTGACAGAGGAAGGAACGGCCGCTATTTCTCACTTCCTTGAACGCTTGGATTTTCAATTTCCCATCAGACAATGCACGCTGGTCCTGCATCTGACTGGACCATCTCGCTGTTTGGACACAGACCAGGGTCAGTCTGTGCTTTCTGGGTTTTTCTTTTTTTCTTTTTCTCATGTCACCGCCAACAGTGTGATGTTAGTTCTATGACAACAGTTTTGAATCTTGACTCTTCTTCTTTTTCTAGGGAGAGGGGATTGAACCCAGGGGCACTTAACTACTGAGCCACATCCCAGCCCTTTCTATATTTTATTTTGAGACAGGGTCTCACTAAAAGTGCTTAGGACTTTGCTAGATTGCTGAGGCTGGCCTCAACTTGCCATCCTCCTGCCTCAGCCTCCCGAGCTGCTGGGATCATAGGGCATGCGCCACCACACCTGGCTTAAATCTTGGATAAGTGACTTTCTCACTAAAGTGGGCTTCAGTTACTTCATTTTCAAAATAAGGATGATAATAGTAGTACTTCCTACCTATGATTTTGAAAGCTGGGTAAAATAATCTATAGGAAGGACATCATGAACTGGCTGGCATATAGCAGCAGTTAATTAAATGTTTAATTTAAAGTTGAGCATAAAGGGAGGGGCTACTGTTTCTGCCTGGGGTAGGAGCTGGGGTGGAGGCGGAGGTTCTGGGAATAGACTCAGGGTGTGGAACATTTGGTTTGGGTCCTGAAAGGTGAAGAGTGGTTTTCTAAGGGCGGGTGAAGAGAATGTTCCAGATAGTACCAACGGCGTTTGGAAAGACTTGTGTTGTGGAGTCTGGGCTGGTGCAGAGCCGAGACTCGTGAGGGGCTGTATTTGTGGAGAGAAGGATTTGGGTGCTCATTCCGTAGGATGGGCCACCAAGAGAGTGATGGCGGAGGGCAGCGCACACGGGCACTTCCACAAAATCGATTCGGGAAGGGACCCTCAGAGAGTTCCAATGAATTTGAGAAAACAGTCATTTGCTCATGGAAGGTAAGGGACGGTGCCAACGGGAAGGGCTTTCCCCAGGCCCCCCGGCAGGGTTGGACCTGATGTTAAGGTGCCTGAGGAGCTGGAACGTCCGGGGAGACATGGGAAACCCAAAAGCCATGACAGTCACGGCCCCCTTGCCACACGAGGCGCGGGACAAGTGATCAGAAAGAGAAGTCGAAACTGCACCCTCCGCTCGCGCTGGCTGCTCTGGTTCTTCAGCCCCTGAGGGGTCCGCACTGTCCAGATCTGCTCACAGTTCCCCTTGGTCCCTCCCTTGCAGGTCCCTGCCAGGGTGCAGATCTCAAGCGCCCGTCCTGGGTGACCCTGGGGTCTCAGTCCCACTCTCACCCCTCTCTGAACCTTGGTTTCCTTCTCAGGTCCTGGAACCCACATCCTGGGGTTCCCATGCGATTTAAATGAACAAATGATGCCTGGGATATAGTAGGTGCTTAGTAAGTGCTCCTTACAACGGCCAGGGGCTCAGCAATTCAGGGAGGCCCTGAGCAACTCAGCGGGACCTTGTCTCTAAATAAAATGCTCAATGAACATCGATATTTATAGCAGCTCAACTCACAACAGCTAAACTAGGGAACCAACCTGCATGCCCTTCAACAGACAAATGGATAAGGGAAATGTGGTATGGATACACAATGGAATATTACTCAGCCTTAAAGAAGAATGAAATGATGGCATTTGCTGGTAAATGGATGGAACTGGAGACTATCATGCTAAGCAAAATAAGCCAAACCCTGCAACACCAAAGACCAAATGTTTTCTCTGATAAGCAGAAGCTAATTCACAATGGGGGGACACTACTTTGGATTAGGTAGAGGGGAGTGAAGGAAGGGGAAAGGGCATGGGGGTAGGAGGGATAGTGGAGTGAAACAGATACTATTACCTCATGTGCATGGATGACTGCAGGACCCATGTGATCCTGCAACATGTACAATCAGAAAAATGAGAGATTACACTCCCTTTATGTATGATCAAAAAGTATAAATGCATTCTACTGTCATGTACAACTAAGTAGAACAAATAAAAAATTAATTTCTAAAAAAAGAATTTGGTACCAAATGCCTTAGATATTTCTACTGCTTTTCAAAAAGATGAACACCAAACAACCATCCTGCCTGGGAGCTCAGAGACAAATGGGGGAGAGAGAGAGACATAAACAATGACCACATGCATCTTTGCCGCTGTCCATGAAGGCACAGATCTGGGACTAAGGGAGCCCAAAGGTCCCTCCCACCTGACCCAGCCTGCAGAGCCTCCGGCAGGCTTAGGGTTTGCCGGGCAAAGGTGCTCAGCGTGGAGGTGGAGATGAGTCAGGCAAAAACAGTTTCATTTATTCCTTCAACAAATGTCTTTGGGGCATGCTTACGTACCTAAGGGACTCTAGAGACGAGTTCTAGATGCTGACACCTTGACTCTTCAAAATGGCACGATGACACATGCCTGTCATCCCAGTGGCTCGGGAGGCTGAGGCAGGAGGATGGCGAGTTCAAAGCCAGCCTCAGCAACAGCAAGGCGCTAAGCAACTTGGTGAGAACCTGCCTCTAAATAAAATACAAAATAGGGCTGGGGAGGTGGCTCAGTGGCTGAGTGTCCCCGAGTTCAATCCCTAGTACCAAAAAAAAAAAAAAAGAAAAAAAAGAAAAAAAGGATCGTAGACTCCAAGTTTCAGGTGACCGTGGCTTTGCAGGTCAGTGGCTTCCCAAGGGGCAATTCCAGGAATTGCTCACCAGGGGGCGCTGCAGTAGGAGCCCGTCCGGGACTGAATAGAAAAACCCTCTCTAGGGACAGAAACTTTGTTTCAACCTGGAAAACTAAATAGTGCCTTTTAAAGGGTTACAGTTAAGGAACCTGATGGCAGGCTAATGCTGGGTTTTGTTGTTGTTATTTCTATTAAATGTTGGTTAATGGTGATCGATGAGTCTTTGCACGCAAGCGTGATGACAGTGGAGGATCGTCCAATCCCCCGAGGGCCGGTCCTCTCTATTTTGGCGTGACTGTGATTGAAGAGCAAGCCTGCGCTGCCGCCCACATCATCTTTAAAATCCCCTCTCCTCCCCCACGACCTCATCATAAAAACAGGAAGACATAAACTTGATGAATTGTTTACGGGGAGAAGAATATCAGAGTTAACCCCTGTCACCTTCCGGTCCCCCGGGCTCAGGATTCTGTGTCTGATAGTGGCCCTGGGGGCCAGCTTCGGGGAGGAGGCTGGGCAGCCTACTCATCCATCAATCTGAGGCCAGGAGCCTTCCTTGGACAGCCTGTTCCTCCTTCCCTGTCCCTTAGAGAAGGCGCCACCATAAATTCATGGAGACCTGTGAGAACTGCATGCCCCTTCAGCTGTACCTTCTGTGGCTAAGGAGGCTGGAGATGTGACCTTGGATCTCCTAGCAATGGGTTCTCTTTCAACGAGAGTTGGAAATTTAACCATTTGTTTAAAGGGAGACACACGTGGACATTGGTGAGGGAGAATAGACAACCTGAGTCCCCAGCTACACCTTCTTTCCAGAAAATAATGGCAATAACAATGACAAAGTTACCATGGATTGGTTCCTTCTCCAACTCCGGGCCGTGAAAATATTTTGGAGGTATTAGCTCATTTAACTGATGTCAATTACTCAGCAAAGCAGATGTTGTTCTTCCTGTTTCAAAGATGAGGGACCCGGGGCTCAGAGAGGTCAAGGAAGTAAGAACGCACAGCGGACACTTGGACTTTAAATGCAAATGGCGATCGTCAAACCCTGTGCTGTGAACTACATTCCGCTACCTCCAGAGACATGGTAGCCAATTACGCTAACTTTTATTGTGTGTCTACTGTATGCCAGCTTCTGCCAGGGGCTTGGACTCAGGGCCGAATGAAACACCTTGTACTGGGAACTGAAATGGAGCCAATTCTGTTCCATGAATATATGATTATGTCAAAATGAACCCCACAGTTATGCATAAATACAAGGCACCAATACAAACATTGGAAAAGCCCACGCTGTCTTTGGAGAACGTACCGATTCTCAGGAAGAAAAGTCTTCCTAGGAGTGAAACCCGGATAAATTATGCACAAGGGTATGGGAAGCTCTGAGGAGCCACGAAGGAGTCTGTGGCTTGCTGGGGGGACCCGGGAGGCCTAGGCCTCTTTGAGTTGGTCTGGGATTCTGGGTGAGGTTTTGACAGGCAGGTGGCGAGTAAGGGAGGCCAGGTCCCGCCTGAAGAGAGGCTGAGGCTCCTTAGGGAGACAGTGGCCCATCCTGTTTAGCTCAAGCAAAAATCAGGCAGAAGAACAAGGTAAGCTGTCATCCCAGGGGCTGAGGAGGCTGAGGCAGGAGGATCACGAGTTCAAAGGCAGCCTCAGCAACTCGGTGAGGCCCTAAGCAACTCGGTGAGACCTGACTCTAAATAAAAAATAAAAAGGGCTGGGGAGGTGGCTCAGTGGTTAAGTGCCCCTGGGTTCAATTCCTGGTACAAACAAAGGAAAAGAAGAGCAAGGTGAGATTTGTTACCAAGGCCCCAGGATGGGTGGAAGCCAGGCAGGCCGCTCTCAGTCTGAGCAGAGGCCCGCAGTCCGTTTAAGCAGAGGGCAGATGTGATCAGAGAAGCCCTTTCAAATGACAGACCCAGCAGGCTAATGGCACAGGAAGCGGTGGCCAGGCTGGCCTTCGCCCAAGCGGGGCTGTGCGGGGACACCCCCTGCCTTCCTCGGCTGCCCCTCCCCCGCTTCTCAACCAGAAGGACGACAATGCGCCTGCGCAGACGCAGCGCAGATTCCCGGCTCAGGAAGGCCACTCTGGGAAAGGAGTGGCCAGTGGGCCCTCCACACGCCCTGGCCTCTGACCTGTAGTGCAACTGAGGAAAGAGGCAGGATCTGCCTTCGGCTCGGGAGTCCTGAGAAAGCAGACTGGGTCACCACGGAGCCTGGCACACAGTGCTCAGCAACGGTATTGAAAGTGTGGAACCTGCACAGGAACACGTGTGCACTTGTGCATACACGCACATGCACGCACACACTCATGCGTGCACACTTGCGCACACTCGCATACGTGTGCACACACGCACGTACGCACGCACACGCACGTGCGCATGCACACGCATGTGCGTGCACATCCACCCGCATGCACGCACACACTCATGAGCACACACTTGTGCACATGCACATACACTCACGCGTATGCACGCGTGCACACACACACACTCACGTGCACACACACACTCACGTGCACGCACACGCATCTCCAGAACTTTGATGCTCCAGGAAAGGAGGGGGTTTAAGACGAGGAGATGGCCGGAGGGCTGGAGGCTGGGATCTCGGGTAGAGTCTGGGAAGGCCGCACTCAACCCCACCCGCATGTCCTGTGCGGTGGCCTCGCCTAAGGAGCCGACTCATCAGGACTCAATTGCTCGTCTATAAAATGGAACTAGAACAGCCCAGGATCGTACGCCCTACGACGATCACTTACAGATTAAAAATGAAATCAAGCTTTAAGAAGCAACAGTACCAAGTTCACGGTCAGTGGTGAGATCTGCAGGAGACCACGGGTGTCAAGGGCTCTGCGCCCGGGGGGCTCCTGATAACCACAGATCAGCCCCAGCGCTCTGGGCCAGGGAGGCGCCCCCATGCCAACCCCCTTTCCTTCTCTCTGTCTGGTTATCTGAAGACCACCGGGCTGCAGATCCTGGGACTTCCAATCCCGGCCGGGCGGGTGGGGCTCCACCCAGTTGCTGCCATCCAGACTAGCCCAAGGGATGCACCAACCCGCTGCAAAGCTGCACCCACGCCCGGGTATACATCCTTGCCCCTGGCCCTTCTCTTTGCTTAAGTTGCGCTGCGTAAACATGTTGAAGAAACCTCCAGAGGTAATGCGACTTCACATAGCAGAGAATCGATTAGATTAACCTCTCTCCAAAAGCATCAGGTAGTCGAATCAAACCAATGTAATTAAAGAGATTGCTTTCGCCTCTCCCTTAAGTTATCATTTTGTGGAAAGGAGCTTCCGATGTCACCAAGCCGTGGGCTCCCGTGGGATGAACAGATGCCAGGTAAAGAGACCAGTGCTCAGACATCCCCCCGCCCCCGGCTCTGGGCTCCAGAGAGGAGACTAGAGATCAGCCTAGACGGTGAACCTCGGCTCCGCCAGGACCTGGGCTCCCCCAGAGCTGGACTTGCTCCCCCTGCTTTATACCGAGCGACGTTCTCAGGACTCTTTTGTTATCTTTCACTTTGAGACCAGGGCTTGCTAAGTTGCCCGGGCTGGCCTTGAACTTGCCGTGGCTGCATCACAGGCTTTGATCTGGTACTGGGTGGGAAGACGTGGTCAAGGATTCTCTCCATCACTCATTTCCAAGTTCTTCGGGCGGAACTTTCCCTTGCCGGATGCCTTCATTTTCTCGTCTTTTCAGCAGGCAGAAACGTCTTGGTCTGACACACTGTCCACAGCCGACCATCCCTGACTTAGGATTGACTACACTCGCCTTGAAATTCCCGGCGACTCTCCGATCGCCTGGTGTTTTCCCCAGGTCTTGGAGAATAACTTCCCCAGGAAGCGAAGCCGAGACTGCAATCATTCTCAACAGACTCCCCCACACTCCTTTAACCATGAAGCCTCTGTGTGTTGGCAAGAGACGTGACTGCTTAGGATCTGCGGTCATGTGCATCTTGGCAGAGCTTTGTCAGGAACAGATCATGTACGCCACGGTGGTCCCGTGAGATCTTGTCTCCTACCCACGTTGGAATCATGATGATTGATGGGGGTATCCTCTGAGATGCTCACACAAAGATAAAACTGCCTAAGGGTGCCCTTCTTGGACCACGTCCCCATCGTGAAGGGACACATGACTATTCCAATACTCTGCCTCTCTTGAAGTTGGTTGTGGTCTTGTGGCAATATCCTAGCCAAGGAAAGCAAGTGGAAGTGATGGTTTTTGACTCCCAGTGAATATCCTCAGGAAGGAGTGCCCAACACTTCCCCTTTGCCCTTTTCCACTGACTGGAAGGTGGATGTGAGGACCAGAGCTGGAGCAGCCACTTTGCTGATGAGAAGACTGTATGTTAAGGATGGTAGAGCAATGAATTGGAAGGAGCGTGGGATCTTGATTGCACAGCTGCCTTGCTAACTCAGGCTGACCACACTGATGCATAGAGAAATAGACTTCGGCCAGGTGCAGTGTGGCACACGCCTGTCATCCCGGCGGCTTGGGAGGCTGAGGCAGGAGGATCATTTGTTCAAAGCCAGCCTCAGCAATGTAGCGAGACCCTAAGCAACTCAGGGAGACCCCATCTCTAAATAAAATACAAAAAAGGGCTGGGGATATAGGTCAGCGGTCAAGTGCTCCTGAGTTCAATCCTGATGTCATAACCATATTTTGATGTCATAATTTTATGTATTTTTGATCTGCATTAGTTAGCATGTTGGAGCAATTATTCCAATATGCTAACTAATACCACCTGTAAATGTGATTCTTGTTTTACCTAGAAATCGGATCCTGGAATTGTATGAGTAAATGGAATTACTGTGCCTTAAATCAGTTTTCCATGCACCCACAGAGGCAGTATCTTGGGGTGGCCCAGAGTAGGATTTTGGAGTTGGAATCAAGTCTCAGCTGTACTACCAGCTGTGTGGCTTTGGGCAAGTTACTTAGCTTCTCTGGGCCCGTTTTCTTCATTTATAAACTAGAGGTGATTGTGTAAACCTCGCAACATTCCTGTGAAGGTTAATCGAGATAATGAAGGCAAAGTTGTTAGCATGGTGTTGGGTCATATGGTGAAACGCTCTATCTGTGCTCAGTGCAATTATCTGGGGAGGAAAACAGAAGATGTTCAGTGTCTATTAGCAGGAATACTGAGTTTCTTGACACTGAGTGGAGCCTGGGCATCTGTGCATTTGACACCTTCGCAGTCCTTGGGTGGTTGAGAGCGACTCACTGGAAAGGCTGCGGAGGAAGGGCTTTCGGAAGTCAATTCCCATTCACCTACCGAGCAAATCAGACCCACTTGCGAATATCCACGGTGGTACCCGCACAGTGACCTGTCAAAATCTATGATCTGAATGTTTATCCAAAATTCAAACTTAAGCCCCTATGTGACAGTTCAGGGGACTTTAGGAGGTGATTGCAGGGGACCCTCCTGAGAGGGATCGAGGGAACCAGACAGACCTGTTTGCCCTCTGACTTTGTCCCCTCCAGAGAGCAGAGCAAGGAGGCTGCATCTTGGCAGAGAGCTGCCCTGGTTAGACGTCACCTGAGGGCACAGCCTCCATGCTGCGAAGCCAGTTTCCGTGTTTCTGAATTACCCTGTCTCTGGTGTTTTGTTACAGTGTCCTGACCTGACAGATGCTTCTTGCTTTTATGTTTCCTCCCCATTGTCTTTCTAGACATGCGTGTCTCGCCCTCACTGTGCACGCTGTGGGGCTCCAGAGGGTCCCCAAGTCCAAGTCCACAGTCCCAGTCACTCCAGCGGTAGCCGACACCCACAGGGCTTCCCGGACGCTCCCAAGCACTTTCACGTGTGGTGTGCACTGGACCTTGACGGCGTCCAGCAGAGTCCTTAAGACTGGTTTTATCATCACCACCATCATCACCACCACCATCACCATCACCACCACCACCATCACCATCACCACCACCACCATCACCACCATCACCACCACCACCACCATCACCACCACCATCACCATCACCATCATCATCACCACCACCACCATCACCACCACCACCACCACCACCACCACCACCATCATCACCATCACCACCATCACCACCACCACCACCTTCACCACCACCACCACCACCATCACCACCACCACCACCACCACCATCATCACCATCACCACCATCACCACCACCACCACCTTCACCACCACCACCACCACCATCACCACCACCACCACCACCACCATCATCACCATCACCACCATCACCACCACCACCACCTTCACCACCACCACCACCACCTTCACCACCATCACCACCACCATCACCACCATCACCACTATCACCACCACCATCATCATCACCACCACCACCACCACCACCATCACCACCACCATCACCACCACCATCACCATCACCACCACCACCACCATCACCACCATCACCACCATCACCACCACCATCATCATCACCATCACCACCACCACCACCACCATCACCACCATCACCATCATCACCACCATCATCATCGCCATCACCATCACCATCACCACCATCAGCACCACCACCAGCACCACCACCATCACCATCTCTGCTTCACAGATGAGGAAACTGAGGTTCAGAGTGGCTAAGTAATTTGCCCAATGGGAGCCAAGATTTGCACTAAGTTGTCTGCTTCCAGAGCTTGTGATTCACCCCTAAACCTCTCTGTTTCCCTAATACTGTTTTGCGGTTGTCGAATGAGTCATTCATTCATTTTGTGGTCTCAACAACCAAGAGGATGGGTAATGGCGTGAGCTAATGTAACCCTGGGTGGACCCGTAACTTCTCCCTTTGGCTCAAATCCAGCTGTAAGTGTGGCAAAACCTCCAGGGGGATCTGATGTCACCAAAGCCACTGGAGAATCCACAGAGGGAGACTGGATCTCGCCAGAACTTCCTGGGAATTCCATGCGAGAGGAGGAAACCAGCCAGCTTGCACATGCGCCCCTCTCTCTCCACGCAGCCCTCTGGGATGGGAGCTGCTGGGCTACCCCAGGTCCCCTCTCACGCCCACGTCCACGGGAGACAGGCAACATCAAGGTGAAATGCCTCCGTCACCTAGGAAGCCTGCCTTCCAGCTGTGGGGGGAAATGTTTCTCTTACACATTATGTAACTCCGGGGAGGCGGTTGCCTAGCAACGGAGCCCCATTGGCTGGGCTGGGAGTGGTTATTAACTCTTCCTGCTTCCAGTTGACATTGAGTCTTCCTGAAAGGCCACCAGCCACCTCATTTCCATAACAGAAACCCAGGCTTTTCCTTTGCCCCTGTAACAGGACCCCAGTGCCCTTCTGGCTGGGGTGGGGGTGGGGCAGCACGTGCAGCCCCTGCAGCTCCCGGGGGGAGACCAGCCTCAGCTGCCCCCATCCCACAGAGAGAACCCAGGGAACCTCTGAGCACCCAGCTGGCCACCTAAGGCACACGAACTGACGCCCAGCAAGAAACAGAAGGAACGTGTACAGGTGGTTTTGGAAAAGAACAAAAAAAGTCAGCATGTGTTTTCCATAGGAACTGATGAGTGCCTACTATGTGCCAGCCCAAAGCCAGACGCTGGGAATCCACAGGTTCGACTCCTGAACGCGGTGTTCTCCCTGGGGAGGTAGCGTGCAAATAAATAAATGACGAGAAGGGAAATAAAGGGAAGGAGATCCCTCGGATCCCTGTGTTTTGAAGAAAATAAGGCGGTGTCACGGAAGGGCATCTCGCGTGGGGACGAGGGGGCATCTATAGGCACCTCTTGAAAATCTCCCTGCGGGCGAGACACGCCCATGCCCAGTGCCGGGATCTACAGTGTTGCCAGGCGACGGTGTCACTGTTGCAAGCAGCTGATTTCAGCCCCAGGGCTCCCCAGCCAAGGCTACCACCCAACCCACCCGCCGCCCCAGCTGCGACCGGCTGGGCATCCGTCCTTGACTCCGTGTGCTCGCTGTTGCCCTCACCGTAACCATAAGCAAGTCAATATCGACTTTAACCTTGAGCGTGTCGCCAGCCACTTCCTCTCTCTCCTGCTTCCATTCACGTTCAGGCCCCTACTTTGCCTCCCAGGGAGGATGAGGCTGGATTCCCAGTTCACTCTCCACCCGGAAGCTGAGCTGCATCTTGGCAAAGGAAGCTGGAACCTTGTCACACCCTGCAGCTTAGGCTGCTCGGTGGCTTCCTTCCCGCTGCAGCTGGGACAGTGGGGGCCAGGTGTGTCTGCTCCCTGCCTGTTCCTGATCATGCTTACCCTTCCCCGGGCTCAGGCAACTGGGACTAGCTCCTCCCTCTGAGGGCTTGGCCAAAGCTGCTTCCCGCGCTCTTGGTCTGATGGACCCCTATACATCCATCAGCTCTCGGTTAAAGGTCGCCTCCTCATGGAAGCCCTCCCTGATTGCCTCATCCCAGCACGTTTGTTGATGCCTTTATGATGCTTATTAGTGTTTGCAATTACACGCACACACACACACACACATACACACACACACAATTGCCTAACGTCTTCTCCAACAGGTTGAGCTCTAAGAGGACAAAAAAACATATCTTTTTGCTTGCCACTACGTTATCAGCATACATTCCAGGGTCAGGCACCTATAATGTGTTTAGATATTCCATTTTGTTTGATAAACGAATAACCATGACATAACAAAATCCCTGTAAATTAACAAATGCTTACTCCATCCTGAGAACAGGGCAGGAAACCTTACGTATTAAGATATGATTTAATCTTGATAAGATTAAAGGGAGGCAGGCATTAGCACCCCATTTTAGAAATGATGAAACAGGTCCAGAGAAAGAATCGCTGATAAGTCTGAGGTCACGTGGCCAGGCAGTGACTAGGCTGAGACCAGAACTCAGCATAGAATCAGGTTGGGGGGTGCCAGGGTGCACACCTGGAATCCCAGCGATTTAGGAGGCTGAGGCAGGAGGATCACAAGTTAGAGGTCAGCCTCTGCAATTTAGTGAGACCCTAAGTAACTTAGTGAGACCCTGTCTCAAAATAGAGTAGAAAAAGGGCTGGGGATGTGGCTCAGTGGTAAAGTGCCTCTGGGTTCAATTCTAAGTACAAACAAAAGCCAAAAAAACAAGAATCCAGCTTAATCAGATTCTCAGAGCTAGGCTTCTGAATCACGAGGTCGTTTCCAGAGCTCTGTAGAGCTCGACAACACTTTTCTAGCCCCTTCCGCTTCATTGCACATGGATGGTGTCACTCATGGGCGGGGTGAGCGTGAGGTGGACGCTAGCTGAGCCCCATCTGGCTGGTCTTGCAGAGTGAGGCAAAGCCCAGTTATCTGAGCAACCGGAGCAGAGCTGATAAAGAGGAACCGGCATCACCCCGACCCTGAGTCACTCCGGATCGTGGCTGGGAAGCTTTGCAGGGCAGTCGGGGATGCTCTGCAGCTTGGGCATCTCCCCATCTCTTCATGTCCAGCACCAACTGTTATTAAAGGGATGTGCGAGCAGAAAGGAGCCGGCCTCAATCAGGTTCTGGAGGCTGAGGGAACTTGGTTTGAACTAAAATAAGATGATACAAGCTGCCAGTATTTGTGGGCACAAAGGGCTGTGCCCGGCTTCCAAGCAGGATCTTGCCCTGCGTTTGGATGTGCACAGCGGCCCTGCAGGTGGGAACGGCTCCTGTGCTCATTTGCCAAGCCAGGGCTGAGAGATGCAGCTGGCTCCGGGTTGCGTGGCGTGGAAGTGGCAGGGCGAGGATTCCTACTGAATCAAGGTCAAGGTCTCGAGTGCAAGTTCTTCCCAACTGTGTTCGGTTTCCTAGACCCCAGGGGCACCCCTGCCCCAGAATCTCCAGCTCCTTCCTAAGACCCTGTTGGAGCTGGAGATTCTGGTTTGCATGCAGATTCCCAGAGATTATCAGCTCAGTCAGGACAAAACAGTTACCCTGGATCTCAAATGTCCGATGCTCGGTCCGATCTCACCCATCGGCGCGCAGGGTCAGGCTGCCTGAGTTCAGGAGTGGGGACAGAGCTCTGTCACAGGTCACCCCACACACCTTAATTCAGATGCTCTAGTTACAACAAAGACCTGCGGGATAAGCACCCTAGACAAACCTTAATCTTCTGTAACGATTAAGAAGGAGAGTAGAGTGAGCGGGTCTGGTGCTAGCACCACGAACTTCGGAAGGACCTCTGCTCCTCGTTCCTTCTGTAGGAAGCACGATCCGGTTGCATCTGGCGACCTGCCTTGGAGCTCCCAATGGCTTCGTTTGCCTTCTCTTCACTTTGCCAAGTCCTTCTTATTCTTTGGGACGTAGCTTAGGAACCCCTTCTCCAGGAAGCCGTCCTCGATCTCCCGTCCGGACTATGCATGTCCCTGGGCTTCCCACGGGACAGACTGCTTTTTTGTCACAATGGGTTGTTTACTTATCCCACCCGCCTCTGAGTCTCTTGGGGACAGGGATTCTGTCCTAGTTAACTCTTCTTTCCAACAGCTACACAGTTCCCCAAGCCCTGGAGATGCCCGACGCGGTGCTTTGTACACACAGCACAGTGATCTCCTGCGTGCTAATTATTCCTGGGAGACTTTGGCCCAAACAGCCACAGGGAAGTGAGCAGAATTGGATGCTTCGGAAAGTCTAAACATCACAGAGACTCAAGAAACAGACAAAAACAGAAAGGGAAAATTACTTTTCGGAATCGTAAGGAAGAGAAGAAAAGATTCGTACAGGCTGTTCACACAGGCTCCCTGGGTGAGACGGAGTGGGGATGATATAATTAACTTTCTCTGCACATCTCCCAAATGTTCAAAAATGTGTTTTTTGTTTTTTTTTTTTAAAGCAAATTGTTAAAAAGAGTAACTTTTTCATTCACACATTTCCCCACTGTATTAGGATAACGTGGCGCCGTGTGATAGGAGAAAGGTCTCAGCGGGGTTGGCACTAGGTCTTGACAGGAACCTGCTCTGTGATCTTGGGTAGGTTACTTTCCCTCTCTGAGTCACACACCCTTCATCTTTAAATAAGGTAGATGGACGAGGCTGTGCACAGAGGGTCCCAAGGCATGTGCACCCCTCAGGAACTAACTAGGCCATGCTTTTCTCACATGGATTTTCCAGGTGACAAACCAATTTTTTTTCCCTCCCTCCCTGGGGAATTCTCTCATCTTTTTCCTCCCATGTTCAAAGACATACAAACTGTTCACAATTCCCTGCTGTTTTAAGAGCAATTTGCCTTCATTATCTTAAACCTTTCAGCCTCTCTTGAAACCTCCTTTTTATATGAAAAAAAAAAAACCCTCCCAACGTGATCACAAGAGATAAATCTGCTATTTCACATTTCAAAAAGTAATCAAAATGTTCCCTGCTAGAGGAGGTACTCATTACAATTTATGGCAAGTGCTTGAGACTGCCTTTATCTCTCTCGATCATCTGTCCAGAATTATTGTTTCTATTTGGGACAGGAATGCCTAACGGGGGGCAGAGTGAATGGGAAGAAATCTCCTCTGCGTGGTGTTTATGCGTCACGTGAGTTTTCCGCCCGCCTTCAGCTGGTTATCGGGTTGACCAGATAGCTCTGCTGCATCTCATTCAATTAGGATCCAGGAAACTTCAGCCTGGGGAAGAACTTGGGAAATGGGCCTCTTTTACCCATTAGGCCCCAGGGCCTACAAGCCTTTTAAGAACCCATGAAAATGTCTGAGAGCTGAAAACAATATATGGGTTCCAAAATAGTCCAAGAAAACTGCATACACCAAATGAATAAAGGCTTACGTGAAATGCTTCCGCAATGGACCATTATGTCGACCTCTGTATTTTTCTTTTGAATTTAGTGTTCATAAAAGTTTTATTATATTTGAGAAGAGTCGGATGGGTTCGAGTCTCATTTCGTAAGATTTCCTGAGTATGCCTTTTGACTTTTAAGAAAGTACAGAGAAATACAAATGGAGAAAGTTCCTGGTAGCAAAGTAAGTTCAAAAACATAACTTTAATATTTCTTTTATCATGTTACAGCAAAATGCTTTTAATTTGTATGGTCTGATGTGAGCGTGAGGCTCCAAAATAAGATGGGTTAGGGCCAACCACAGTTTGACAATGACCTTGCATAAGATGCATGGAAAGATGGATGGACAGATAGAAGGGTGGGTGGACAGAAGATTGGATGGACCCATGCACATGTGGCTCAGTGGGAAGATGGTGGTCTGAATGGACAAATGGATGTAAGATGGATAAGAAGGTGAGTAGGTGGATCAATAAATGGATGGATTAATGGGTGGATGGGTGGATGAACTGATAGGTGGATGATTTGGTGAATGAATGAACAGAGATTGGGGAGCAGATGATGGAGAGATGGATGGATGGATGGATGGATGGATGGATGGATGGATGGATGGATGGGTGAGTGGATGTGTGTATGAATGGATGGATGGATGGATGGATGGATGGATGGGTGGGTGGATGGGTGGATGAATGGATGGATGGATGATGAATGGATGAATGGATGGATGGATGGATGGATGGATGGGTAGGTGGATGGACAGGTGAAGTGGTAGACAGAGAGATGGAAAGATAGATGGATGGACTTGCTTAGCATCACTTAGTGAGTGAGTGGATGTACGCTGATTCTTTTGCTTTCAACCTGTCATTAAAGACATTTAAATTTGATTAAAATTCCTTGACGCTTCTGCTTCCTGTCTGAGGCATCCTAAGATATCACCTAGTACAATGTGTTCATTTAGAGATGAAGGAACGGGACCTCAGAGAGAAGAAGGGACCTAGCCAATGGTGCCTTTTCTTTGTTCTCCTTGAAGGACAGGTGGTCGCTTCGGTTTGTGTCTTGGAGACCTGGCGCAGGCCTGTGGCTCAGGCATGCTTTCCTCTAGGAGGTTAGCATGTGAACTGAGGGTGACACGCGGCTACACTGAGAGGCCTCTATCTGACCAAGCCCCGGGGTCTTTTCTGTCCCCCTGCCTCCTCAGCAGACAGGGTACAGACAGGCAGTTTAGGCCAGGGTCCGAGCCCTTGCGCGGCTGTTAAGGAGAAACACGTTGGCTTAGCTCATGCTGAAGCCCTGTTATGTTTAGAACATGCTAGTCTCTTCCTGAGCTCTTCAAATATTGATTGAAGCATGGCAGGGAAAAAAAAAAAAAAAAAACATTAAAAGAAGCTCTTGGTTCCCGAACGTACTAGACTTCCCAGTGGCTTTCTCTGGGTGACAACATTCTGCTTTTCCTTTGAGAAGCCTCCAGCTCCTATGCTCCGCTTACATGTTGACAGCCCAGGAGTGTCAATCAGGGTCCTGTGTGGCTTCAGCCCCAGTGACTTGTTCAAGGATGAGCTTGGGGCCAATCTGCCTCTGGGTTACAGAGATTAGACTGCATGGCCCTATGAAATAGGAACCATTATAAAGCCACCGTTAAGGGTGAAGACACCAAAGCATAGTGAGTTCAACATGCCTGAGATCACACAACTGAATTAAGCAGCAAAGATGGATTTGAACTTAGGGAACCCGATTTTCAAGTGAGCATGCTCAGCCCTATACTTCCGCCTTCCAAAAGTTGATGTCATCCAAAATACCAGCTGATGGATTTCATCGTAGATGCTGAGAAATGGGTATGTTTGCTCCTATCCAGCACTTAACTTACAACTTCAGAGTGAGTTAATCCCAAGGACAAGTGGACTCAGTGACCTCAACTGACTTGACACACGTGACAATCTGCTTCCCTGCAAATTTACTTCTGGGTAACCTTGGCTGTCTGGAAACTGTCAAGAACTAGCAGCAGGTGAAGAAGAAAAGCTTCCGGGGGGTCAAAGGATGGGGTCTAAAGCTGGCAGCAGTTTTCCAAAGCTTTTGCACACTGCTATTGTATGAACATTTCCTATTTTCTCAGTTCCAAGTGATTTCAAAAACAGTGACCTGGGAGCAAGTTAGTGGAGGATGGTGGGAAGAATCGTGGACTCACGGGAGAGACTGGTTCACAAGCAAATCCCAGCGTGGCACCGACAAGCACAGGGTTTCTCCTCTCTGAGCCTCAGTTCCCGCATCTGAGAAATGGGAGCAATCCTAGCACCTGCCTCACAACATTGCTACAAGGAGGAAATTAAATTTTGCACATAGTAGGTCTTCAATAAGTTATGTCTACTATGATTGACCATTGATATGTGAATAGATGGATCCCATTTCAGCCTGTTTCTTCATTTATAAACCACAGATTATTGCAAAAGTCCTCCTGGGACATTTTACAAGGTTGTTGGATAGAGTAATAAGGTAATAGAAATAAAAGCGCATTTTAAATGGCCAAATGCTGCTTAAGTGCAAGGCAGTATTATATGCATTAGTGCCAGAGCGGCAGGGATTATATTGTTGTTAATGTTACTGCTGTTATTAATCATCATTATGACGACCACCATTATTATTACCGCTGCCACTATAAAAGAATTCTAATATTGGCCCTTAGATTCCTGCAATATTTCACAATAATCTCTTGGGTTCAGAGTGACTCTGTCCGGAAGGGACACTCAAGGCCATGACTTTTCTATTGAACTGGAACTAATTACACCATCTTTGATCCAGAAATGAATGAGACAAGGACTCCTTTGCATCTGGAAACACGGACGTGAACCAGTAACTGGGTCTAGAGTGGCGAGTACCTAGCAGAGTATGTGCCAAACCTGTAATAGAGTTATGTCAAGAGTAAGTACCAAGCGTGTCATCCCAGCAGCTTGGGAGGCTGAGACAGGAGGATCACGAGTTCAAAGCCAGCCTCAGCAACTTAGTGAGGCCCTAAGCAACTCAGGGAGACCCTGTCTCTAAATAAAATACAAAATAGGGCTGGGGAGGTGGCTCAGTGGTTCAATCCCCTAAGTTCAATCCCCCTGGTACCTCCCACTCCCCCAAAAGAGAGTAAGTACCAGAGAGAGCTGTTACACCCAGTCTCGGCCACTCTCCCTTCAAGAACTGTACTCTGATCTTTTACTTCTCATCCCAGTTGGCCCTGTGACTTGTTTTGACTCTCCGATTGCAATGTGAGACTCCAAAGCAGGTCCATTAGTGATCTTCAGCCATGACCTTGGTTTTTAGACCCTCGCTGCCTCCCTGGGGTGCACACAGAGACTCAGATGCTTGACGGACCAGCAGCTCAGGCTGTGGACACAGGTGAGTGCCGTGGACCCCAAGCCTGTGACTCCGTTGACTCCCAAGTGGAACAGAACGGTCTCCAAACAGCCCAGCGCAGCCACAGAGTGGAGCAATGCAGGAGATGAACGATTGCTTTTTCCGGCTGCCAAGTTTGGGGGGTGGCTTGTGCCCCAGCAATAGTTAAATAAAAGAACATGGATGTGGGGTTCCAATGCCATGTTCCTAACTCAACTTGGATGGGCAGAGGCGGCTCCCTGGAAGAGATGGGCGGACAACACGCGGGACTGGTGGGTCACTTGCGGGTGGGGAAGCGTTCCGCCGTCAGTCAGCATCAACCCTCCCCGGCTTTGAGTCCAAGGCAGGTCCGAGGTGAGGACCAGCAATTTAAGCTCTTCTCTCACCTGGCTGATTGTTTCATCTCTTCAGGGATCAGCCCCACTTTCCTGGCTTTAAATCAAAATGACGGGACCTTTGAATTGGTCCGGGTGCTCATGTATTTGTAAAAATGTCTTTTGCTGGAGGAGGTTTGCTATGTCAAATCTGTGCCCCAAGCACATTTTTATAGTTAAGCTCTATTACAAATGTCTTTTAATTTACCCAGTCATGTCAGGCCTGCATTAAACCAAGAACCAGGGATAATATATATACATAGGAGAGTCCTTTTTTTTTTTTTTTTTTTGCAGTCTGATCAGGGTTTGGGAGGAGGAGAGGGATGAATGAAATCATCCTTTGCCCAAATTTCTATTCTCTTTCTCTCCTCTTTGCTGCTCGGTCTGGGTCCCAGGAACTACAGGAAAGAAAAAGGAACGACTTTCCAAGGATCTGGCCAGGCTGCCGGGGGGCAAGTCTGTGGATGTGTTTGGAGGATTTAAATGGAGTGGAAGGGTCAAGGGCTGGGAATCACGTGACTTTTTTTTTTTTTTTTTTTTTTAGCAGGTTTCTTTCCTTTGCAGCAGGAGAGAGAACACCCCAGGAGCTCCGGGCTGGTAGGAAAGGGATTCATATGGTCCCAGACCTCAGCAGGGATGCAAGAAGTATTGAACAGGCTGCATCATGGGCAGAACAGGGTGGGGGGGACATGGACTCCTTCCGGGCCTGTCTGCAAGGGCCTCCTTCCTCAAAGATGGCTCTCCCATCTTCAGTGCCTCTATTTCCACTCTATAAACGGCATTTCACACCCCAACAGGACCGTCCCTGCTTCTAAGCCCCACCTAGAATGCGCTCCGGACTCCTCGGGCATATCGTCCACCACGCCCAGGCCACGCCCCACCCCTGGCCACGTCCACCAAGGCCACGCCTACCCCTGGCCACGCCCACCTCCTAGCTGGTCTTAGTCTAGACCCTCTGGGGTCTGTCTTACCCTCCCAGGTTATTTCCCCTCCACTGACCCCGCCCAGCCCGCGCTGCGCTCTGAGCTGAGCGTCTCTCGCCCCCACTGCACACCCCCGTGGTCCCTCTGAGGGATGGCACCCCAGAGCCCCGCTGGGCACCACCTTGATCTCAATGCTCCAAACACGTTGGCTTCTCGTCCATTATTCAAACGCCCCAGACGCTGGTGAGGTATTCCTGTCCGCAATGTGACCCTGAACCTGGCTCGGCCAGTCCCTGCCAGTAGGAAGGAGGGGCTGACGACATCGCAGGGCTGCGGGGTCACACACTTCACGGGCCACATTTATTTGACTCCTTAAAAGAGGTAACTGGGTTTTCAGGGAAAAAAGGAGCCAGGAGACCAAGGCCACTTCTGGGGACAGAACGTGGTGGGCTAAGATAGACTTCCATCCCCGTTTCTAGCATGGTGAATTCTTCCAGAGTCGCACGGGTTTGGATGTGCATTCCGACTCTGGGTCCTCCTAGCTGTGCGACTTTGAACCGATCACTCAATTTTTTTTGTGAGGCACAATGGCAAAACTGTAAAATGGGGGTCTGGGCTCCTAGCCCACTGGACAGAATGTGATTTAAATGAGGTGATGTGGCTGATACAGAAATGGCAAGCAAGTTGTCATGAAGCAAGGAATCACAGAAGCCTTCGGAATCCAGCCAATACAGGTAAAAGTTCCACGATCCATCAGAAAAATCCAGGAAGTGGCAGGCAGAGCTCAGTCACCGGCTTCCGGGTCTTTAAACGCTTCCCATGTGATTTTAACTCATTTCATTTTGGAAATGACTGATTCAGCCCAGGTCATGAACTTTGGAGATAGAAATACTGAGATCCAGAGAGGGACAGCGACAGGCCCAAGGTCACACAGCACATTGTTATCAGTGATATCAGAATTCCGTTCTCTGAGTCCCAGTCAGGTGGTCTTTCTGCTGGTCCATGGCAAGAAATTACAACAGGGCAGATCAGGTGACCCAAGGGCAGCGTGGCGGAGGGAGCCACACAGGGCTTACGTTCTTGCAGTCCCAGTTCTCTTCCTGTACTCAGTGCCCCTGAGGATGTGTGGAATTCTCTGGAACCTGTCTTGTTTACCATCACGAGTGGACTAACCTGACCTCTTTTCTCTCACTGCCGGAGCGGGCTGGTATTTGCACCCCGTCACGCGAACATCGAGTGATGAGTGTGTTTGGGGGACACTGGCCCGCGCCTGGAGGATACCTGAGTGGGGACGTCGGATTGGCAGGTGGTCAAAGATGGGTCCCAGCGGGGGTACCGCCACCGTTCCAGTGCCCAAGGCAGAGCCTATGTCATAGATGTCATTAAACGTGTCGTCTGGGGTCAGAGCTGTGATTGGGTCCCTGGATTTCTCGGGGACAGTGGAAAAGGCCACGTAGAGACAGACACCAGGAGCAGAGCACGCTTATTACTGTGACGAGGTGCCAGCCTGGAGCTGGGGAGGAGTGGAAGGGAGTCTCAGGTGGGACCTCAGGACGGGGTACGGGACATTCTTGTTCAGCATCAGGGACTTCGGAGCGAAGGAGCCCAGGAAGAGCCTGGTAGGGGGAATTCTGAGCCTTGGTCTCCTCATGGGAGAGAGGATTGTCGAGGGGAGGGTGAGTCACAGGCACTATGGACGGCACACTGCATTTCTTACGAACCAGAAGTCCCAATGGCCAAATCGAAGATCATTCTATAAAAGCGTGAGTCTGCGCTCTTAAAAAAAAAAAAAAAAAAAAAAAAAAGTCCACCTCAGAAAAAACAAAGGCCAAAGAATGTTCCATCAGGGTGTCTCTCTGACCCTCAGTTTCCTCATCTGAAAATAGGTCTCATTTTCCACAGTACCAGGTCCTCAAAACAATTTGTTCGTGTCTGATAAAGCCGTGGATATCCTCTGCCGTGTGCCGTGCGTGAGAAATGACTATTTTTATGAGTGCTTATGATAAAACTACCCTAGGACCTGAAATAATTAATTCCTTTTTAGGCAAACCTCATTAACCGATTGTCCAAGCCAATGCTTTATGGAAATAGCGCGCCTATTGCTTCCGTATGGACACACTCAGCTGCAGCTACGGATTCTCCGCCGCTCGGCTCGGGATGTACTTTCCCACGTGCACCCAGGACTGAAAGGCCAACGTGTTGTTGGGAACAATTGGAGTCAGCGCGTGGCTCCCAGCAGGCTCCCCATGCCCTCCTCTGCCTCTGGGAAGTCTGGAGGTTCTCTTAGACCAATGCATTTATTTTTCCCATTAAAGAGCATCAAGTAGATTTTTTTCCCCTACCGAAACAAATGTGGGCAACACCAAACCAGCTCGCTTTGTTCAGAGGCCAGCTAGGGCTGCAGGCGGTGGCCCCAGCCCTGGTCCCTGGGGTAGATCCGCCTCCTCTCGGGAAGCCCTCTGGTCCACAGAGGGCTCCAGAGAGGAGACAGAAGAGGCACGTGCACTCTGGGGTCCCGCCTGTGGTTGAGGAACGGTTGGATGGGAAGTTCTTGGTGGCAGAGAGAGGTTTTGTTCCTCTTTGACTCTAGCACTTCCGAAGGACCGGTACGGAGGAGATCGTCTTGAATAAAGAGACGGTGGGTCTGGAATGAATTAATGCATCTGGCCTCGCTCCCAGTCAGCCATCTCTGGACCCCCGCTCTCTTACTATTATCCGACAGCTTGCCACAGACACGGCTGAAGATTGCACCAATATCGAGTGAGATTCTGTCGATGGAGGCACATCAGAGATTCTAGTGCAACCCAGCACTTCCTTGTCGGCTCAGCCTTGCCAGGGACTCTGCTTTCCTTGGTACTAAGGAGAGAAGCCTCTAGCTAAGAGGCTGCCCCATTACCCTCCGTGGCTGATCTGGGTCATAAGCCACTGGCCAGTGAGTGACAGATTCGCTCACCTGGTCCCGCCGCCTGCTGGGAACCTCAACTTTATTAAACCAGATAGTAAAATACCTCCAATCAGGAAGCAGAGCGAAGATGGGGTTGTCGTAAAGTTAACGCTTCTCTTCAAATTCCCACAAAACGTTTTATCTACGGGGGTGATAAAATGGTAAATTCGGTTCCAGATGGTGATTCTGCATCCGGGCCCTGCTCCTCTCTCCAGACTCTCGGGGAAGGTCATTCACCCATCGCTTCGTAGTCTGTCTCCACTGACTCCCTCGGCCACGTGTCAGGAACCGGGCTGAGCTATTGATGGAAAACCCCTCCTTTCTGTCTTGCAGCCCCTCCGTGAGAAAGGCCTGGTAATTTTCCGCACTCACGCTATTTCCAGAAAACACAAATTACTAGCCCAAGGCTACGCAGCTCAGCAGATGTTGAAGCTGAAGTTCAGACTCAGGCCTCTGTGACCTTAAACAAAGCTCCAGGTTATGGTTACCGTCACACACCCACTGGGCACCTGCGGACACCTCAGGGAGTGCCAGGCTCTGGCAAGGTGTTCATGACATGGACACAGAGAGCTCACATTCGTGTGTATGCTAATAAGAAGCATTTCCTGCATGCTAATTAAGAATGGTGGCACTCAGCAGCTATTCAGTCAACAGCTCTGCATTTACAGAGCCACCATTATCAGGAATATGAAGTGGCAGCAGGTGTGGGCTGAGCAAGGGAGGACCTCAGAGCCCAGTAAGAGAAAATGACTTTCAAATATGTGCCTCTATGGGGTAGTGACTAATGGTGATTATAATCCATTTCTTTTTTTACTGGTACTGGGATTGAACCCGGGGGCGCTTAACCACTGAGCCACATCCCCAGTCCTATTTTGTATTTTACTTAGAGACAGGGTCTCACTGAGTTGCTTATGGCCTCACAAAATTGCTGAGGCTGACTTTGAACTCTCGATCCTCCTGCCTCAGCCTCCCGAGCTGCTGGGATGATAGGTGTGCCCCACCATGCCTGGCTATCTATAATCCATTTCTGTTATGTGGTCTTGCCTCTCATAACTGGGCACGTGCTGTGTGTTAGCATAATCCTGGGTTCTGGGTTCGAATAATACCACATCAGTACACAGTGGTGCTGTATGCTTTGGAATTTCCCGGAATCAGAAGCGTAAGGTACGCTACCTTGCTGAGTTAATGACGATGGTGATGACATGAGATGTGTAATTATCTAGGACATAAGTTACAGGGTGATTGAGACCCGACCCCCTTGTCTTAAGAGTTGTACAGGTTCGACTCAGGAGTCTTTGCTACGATACTGTGTTGTGGTCCATTTATCATTTACATTTCACACTTGAGGAAACCGAGACCTCGGGAAGTTCCGTAACTTGCTGAAAGTTAACACGTTTGGGTTAACAAGAGAGATGGGGGGCTTTCTTTAAAAACAACAGTGAGAACCATGAGAAGCAGAAAACAAAAACACAGCTCAGTTTTTAACCCCAGTTGAAGCAGCAATATGCAAATCAGCCCCAGCACATCATTTTTTATTTATGCCATAAATTAGGCAAATTTCCCTTTCTGAAGCCCTGGAAAATGAGGCTTGATTCCACATATTTTGCATTAATTTCCAAGCCACTTGGCCCCCAATTAGCTTTACAACTTGGTAAACCTGCTTTAAAAGGGGGCATAGAAGGTAGAGGGCTGATTGGAAATCTTTAGGGAATGAGATGTGGGAGGACCTCTGTCCCTCTCCCTCTGCAAATTGATTCAGAGTTGAGTGGTGCACTTTGGCTTCCAGGATTGCCACGTACAGTCGTATAGGTTGGGCACTGCTTAATTTGGGGGAACCTCCATTCACCAACACTGCTATCTTCATAGGTCCCCTGCAGCCCCGCAGGGAGTTGGCCATATGCATTGCACTCTCTCTGTGCACCCTGCTGATAGAGGCAAGGGAAGTATGAGATTCTGTCTTGGCAAGTAAAAACTGAGGCTTGAGGAGATTAAGTGACTTCTGCCAGCGTTACACAACACATCAGTGGCAGAGTTGGGATCCAGGCCCAGGCCTACTCTAATGCAGTGCCCACCATGCTCAGAAAGTTCACTTCCAGAACATTCTTCTTGGCACCTCCTCCCCATTCCCATAACTCGAAAAGCTTGGGGGAATGTCCACTCAAACCACCCCGGAGCACATCCTCTACAGTCCCATGGCCATCCAAGAGGGGGACCCAGTACTGAAGCTTCTCTCCACTTTGAATCAGAGTGGGTCACCTTGACATGCCCCCAGGCACCAGAGTGGGCGTGCCCCTCTCCTCTCTCACCCTGCGCCACCCCAAATCCTACGGTAAACGATGTTGACCCAGGTAATGCCAAGGTCCTGCGGTTTCTGCAAATGCTTTTACTTCCTCTCTTCCAACACTTTGGGTCTCAGTTGAGGACCGTGTACCCTTCACTCTGAGACCAGAGAGATCATGAGACCCAGCCCCCAAGCCCAAGGTCCCGCCATCCAGAGGGGAAGGAGCCCCGACCACAGATGCTCCAAGCTCTTCCCGGTTCTCTGGGCCGTGGTTCCGGGTGAGGCCCCAGCCCGGCCAGCAGGAGTGAGCTGGTGTCCTCTGAGCCCTGAGGAAAGCAGCTAAGGCCAGCAGAGCCTGCACGAGGGCACGAGCCTGGGTGGCCGTGCTCTCTGCCACGGGGCGCATTGACCACTCCAGCCAAGGTGGCTGGACGGAGCCCGAGCCACTGACCACCCATCTACCTCCTGGTGGGAGAGGCTGAGCGGACAGACCGTGTTCCTCTTTGCAACCTGAAGTGGGAGGTATGAAGGGGCTGTGTGAGGAGATGGGTGTGCAGTGCCGTGACCTGGAACAGTAGGGTCCATAGAACTTTCTGGAAAGACGGAAGCGTGTGTTCACTCTACGTTGTCCGAGGTGGCAGCCGCTACCTCTCAGGCCTGCTGGGTGCTTTTAAGTGTAGCCGACGAGGCACTCAAACTTGAACTAAATGTCGACTGACTTAAAGATCCCCACGGGGCTCGTGGCTACCATGCTAAACGGCGCTGTGCGGAGCTAAGGCTCGGGGAGGCCCAATGTCCGGGACCTCTGAGGTGAGGAGGAGGCGGGGGAGAGGAGGCGCAGCCCGCAGGTGCACAGAGAGACACAGGGGCCAGGAAGGGGAGACAGGAGCTGGTCCCCGGACCCGCTGAGCCCCGTGTCTCCAGAATCCCTGCAGCAGTTGACCACCCAGACTGCGTTCTCTCTTCATCTATTTGGGCTTGTAGAACAAAAAAAGCATCACCCGGGAAACGTCTGAGCATCAGACATTTATTCCTCACAGATCCAGAGCCCAGCAAGCCCAAGAGCTCGGTGCTGGCAGGTCCAGGGCCTACCCAGGGTGCACCTGGCACCTTCCGGCTGGATCACCCCCTGCCCGGTGGAGGGGCGTGGGGACTCCCTCTGGCCTCTTTTTAAGGCCACTCATGCCAAAGCCCCACCTCGCACCACCATCACTGGGAATTGGGGGGGGGGGGCACGCCCTTCAGACCCTAGCCCCGGAAACCCAGCAGGTGGGATTCCAACATAGCGCCAGCACCCATCTGAGAACCCGAGAATCAGCCCACGGTCACGGGGGTCCCCACGACCAGCCACCCCAGCATGTCAGAGCTAAGTGACTTGGTCAAGGTCTCTCAGTCAGATAGGAACCAACCTCTCCTGGGCTCCAGAGCCTGGCTCTGCACCACGCGGTACTGACTCGGGCTGAGCCAGCCGTGTCTGTATGACCTTAGACTTCGGCACCGTTCTAGGTCTCAATCTGGAATGGGTGGGACCAGAGAAGGAAACGGTCACCCAGGCTCTCTAAGACGGTCCTTAGCGCTGACCACGGGCTGGGCTGAACCCATCACCTGGCTCTAAACCAGCCCGATGGTCCCTGCGTCCAGCTTCTCACCCAGGAAGGGCATTGGCCACTGGGCCGCCCCTCCCTCAGCCCTTCCCTGGTTCCCCACGCCCCAGACCCCTCTGGGACACCTGGCCCGGGGACCTGGCCTCCCGAGCCACCTCGGTTTCCTCCTGCCTGGTGACGTGGGCCATCTGCTTGCCTGGCTCCATTCCCGGGTGCCCTGAGTCCGGAGCCAGCTCAGCAAGCAGGAGCCAGGGCTGGATCTCTGCTCCCGCCAAAGCAGGTTTCCTGCAGTTACTCGCCCAGGGTTGGTGACGCCAATCTCCAGCAGGGACGAAGCCAGAGGCCTGCCAGGGACAGACGCCCGTGGGAGAGATCCCCTGGGGTCCCCTTGGATCTCAGAACGTACACTTGGGGGGAGCGGGGATTCCATGTTTTCTAAGATCACTTTAGAATGGGAGTCCGGAGACAGGAAGGAGGCCAGGTCCTGGCTTTGAGGCCGAGAAAGCGCTGTCCTCGTCTCCGGGTCTCCCTCCTCCATAACATAAAAACCTTGAGGGGCGGACGGAGCCAGGTGGGGGTCCGAGGAACTCTGCCACCCGATGGAGATGACGGACAGCAGCAAGGGATGCTCTGCCTCTGCCAGCCCCTCCCCCGCAGCAACCCTCTCAGGAGGTGGCCTGAGCGGAGCCCATCCCCCTCCCCCAGGTCCAAATGCCAGCTCAGGGTGACAGAGTGGCCGGCCCGCCCAGGGACACCCAGAAGCGACCGACTGACTTCATCTCAGGTTGTCTGGATCTCAAGTCTGTGTTTCTGACCCACTTTGTTCTCCGTCCCCCATTTGCGACTGGACATTTACTGGCTGTTTGTGCAGCTGCCAAAAAAGACCAAAGAGAAAGCAGATCCTGCAACAACCTGCGCTGTGGCCGGAAAGTTTCTCCTTGGAGATGAATTGAGCCACGGGGTGAAAAACCACATCCCGTATTACCCTGGGAAAGAGAGGTGGCTTCGGCAAAGACCCCGTGAACTGGCCGGCTGTGCGTCCGTGGGCACAAAGACAGGGTGTCCCCCTCTCTTGGTGAAGCGATTTCTCTCCTCCTCCATCTTTTATTTCTCCCTCCTCCCCCTTTTATTGTGGCGCTCCTCAGTGATTCCGCATCTCTCAGCTCATTGATTTCCCTGGCAGTCATCCTACCAGGTAGGACCCTGTTATTAGCCTCTTTTCGGTGCAGATCGAGCGACTGCCTAAGACCACACTGATATAGGAAGAAGAGGCCGGAATTAAATTCAGGTCTTGGGATTCCAACTCCACCTCTCCACAAGGAAGATGAAGATGAAAGGCCATTGAACACAGTTAGGCCCCGGCTAAGGGAAGATGCGGATGCGTAACATTCATCTGAGACCCTTAGTAAGGAGGCATATAATCCAATCGTCCATCGATCACCCAAGATACAGGCGTAAAAAGTGATGGAGGACCAGGGGAGGAAGTAACTGGTATGGGAACACGGAGGCAAGAGAAGTCTTCGAGAAAAAGAGAATTCAGGACGGGGTTTTGAAGGGTGGATAGGAGTTCACCAGGTGAATAATCACAATAGCAACCATGGCAAATTTCTACTGAGCAAAGCACGTGTAAGGAGCTAGGTACATCCACACACACTGGTTATTCTTTTTGTGTGTGTGTGGTGCTGGGGATTTGAACCCAGGTCCTTCTACTTGTGAGGCAAGCACTCTACCAACTGAGCTATCTTCCCAGCCCTGGTTATTCTTAATAAAGGTACAAATGGCCTTCCGCATGACACATCAGGCCAGAATAGGCTCAAAGAATTAAAGCATCAGGATGCTAAAATCAGCCTGCTGGGAATTTTAATCTCATGTTCTCAAAACAACCAGCTACCCATTTTCCTGGATGACGGTCTAAGTGACAGGAGTCACCTGAATAGGACCAGGATGAGGCTTCATCCAGAATCCGTTAGAAGGCGGGCCTGGCAGAGGCTCAGATGGACGGAGCTCTGTCTCATGAGCTGATTCGGGCACCTGATCTTGGCCTCCAGGTGAGAAAACATCTCCCCTCTGGGTGTGCGGTTGACCTACCCGACTCTCCAGGATGGCCTGAGCTTTGTTTCTGGCCACGTGTTGTGGGGTACCCACCTCATAGACCAGGACCGAACCCGAGCCTGGGCTTGTTGGGCCCCACGCCCTCAGGCACCAACCCTGAGACTCCACGCAGGTGTCTGCCTCTTTCTAAGCCTCAGCTTCCTGCTCCCCGAAATCGGGTCAGCGTGGGATGCAACTGGACGTGCAGCCAAGCAGAGACTCGGGATGAGCACACGGAGTCCCCCGGCTGGGGGAGCCCCCAACAAATGGCAAGCGGCACTGTGAGGTGTTGTCATTCGCTTCGGTCCCCTGGTCCGTACAAAGCTCCTAGATTCCCTAGTCCCATCCTTGCCCTACACCAGGAAGCTCCCTGACAATGATAGTAATTTTTTTGGTGACCCATTGTATGGATGGAAATATTGAGGTTCCCAGGTAGGAAATGGTTGAACTTAGGTCCTGAAGGGAGGGGACTCAGGGGAATCAATGTGACACAGTGTGAGCTCCCCATTTGTAGAGTGGGGGATCTTGCAACAGGAGAGATAGCAGTCGAAGTTGCAGCATGGAACAACGAACCAGCCAGACAGCTCCTGATCTCTCCGGAAAGCTGCTCCTTTCCACGTCCGGGAAGGATAATCCCTACGTGCATCTTTTTGGAAGCTGGGATAATCCTAGTTAATTTCGGTCACTGCTGATGAGCAGGGTGCTGAACCCACCCCGGTGGCTGCTCATTCACGGCGAAGGTGGTTTCCTGTACGTTCAGAAGCACAGCGGGCTCCAGCTTGGAAGCCTCTGCGGTCAGCCTACCTGGATTCCACGCTGACCTGGTCACTTTCTAGCACACTCCCTGGGGCTCCTTCTCAGCTTTTGTTTCCTCATCTACAAGCTGCAGGGCAATTACGAAGATCAGATAAAATAACCAACGTAAGCGTCTGACATATATTAAGTTCTCATTAGCTGTGATAATTATGGATTAATTGCCTACAAATAAAATGGCCACCTGTATCACTTTCTGACTCACTTCAATTCGCGCTTTACTCAGGGGCTTGCTTTACGCCAGGAACTCTGTAAGGCTTTGGGGACACATTCGACCGGCATCGGACAAATATTTATCAGCCCTTCCCCCGCAACAGCTTACTCTGTGCATGCGCTCGACGGGTAAGGATATAAAAGGCACTTGGGGACTTGGAGAGTTTGTACTGTGTGCATGTAAGGTACATAGCACGATGCTGTAAGATACTCATTTATGTATAGATACAAATATAAATAGTAAAATGGTTACTATGGTGAATCAAGTTAGCATATGCATCATCTCATGTAGTTATTCATTCCCTCCCCCTCCCCCACAGCAAGAGCAATTATAATCTCAGCAAACATCTTAACTACAATATATATACTCAGTGTTAAGAGATTCTGGCGCGGGACGGGGTTTGGTGTCAGACTGCCACGCCTTCCTGACTTCATGATGTTGGGCAATCTGTGCCTCAATTTCCCTCATCCTTACAAGGGGGATAATAACTGCATCTCTCCGGTGGGGCTGTTGGAAGGGTTCTTTGTGTGATCTACTTAAACACTTATCACACGGCTTAGAACAAAGCGGGGCGTGGTGGCGCATGCTCGTCTTCCCAGTGGCCCGGGGAGGCTGAGGCAGGAGGATCGTGAGTTCGAGGCTGGCTTCAGCAACATAGTGAGGCCCTGAGCCACTTAGCAAGACCCTGTCTTGAAATAAAAAATAATTAAAAAAAATGGGCTGGGGATGTGGCTCAGGGATAAATCTCCCCTGGGTTCCATCCTGGTACCAAAAAAAGAGAACAAAAACTGAGAACAAAAATCGACACTCAATAAGTGCTGTTTTCATTGCTTGGACACAGTCCCTGCCCTGTTGTAGTTCCGACTGTCCTGTGGGTCTGCTGACCTCCTTCCAATTCGCCATCATTTTGTCCCCTGGATGCCCTCCTGTTCCAGCCCCCCTGCCTAGAGTCACAACCACAGAAGGGCTGTGCCTGAGGAGCGAGTCACCAGAGGATTATGCAAATATGCAAATCCAGGAAGTCTGTTTACCCCGGGCCTGCTTCTCAGCAGCGTCGCCCCCTCCTTGAGAACACTGCTCCCACCGTTGCCTCTAGTGGACGTGCCCTCGGCTGGTTGTCCTTTGTTCAGCTCCCAAGCAGGCAGCCCGAGAGGTGGAGGGGCGGCAGGGGGGAGGGGCGGGTCCCCTGGTCTTTTTTGAGGGTGAGCATGTGCAACCCGCCTCCTCTCCCTCCCACTCGCTCCTGTGTCCCTCTCTCCAGCTCCTCCGGAAGGAAGCGTTCTCAGGATTTCTCACTACCCTGCTGGAGAAATCTCTCCTCTGACTCAGTGGTCCCTGTCCCAAGGCCGGCTCAAATGCTCTCTGCCTTAGTGAACCGTCCCTGGCAGCGGGTAGGTTTCCGATGTCCAAAGCACTTAGCGTGTACCCTGGTGGCTTTCACCTGCAGATCTCTCTTTGGGGCTGCAGTGACTGGGAGAGGGATCTCAGGGTCTGCATAGGCTATGGAGTGGGTATCCTCCCAACCCCAACTCCCTGCAGAGTGACGGCAGGTGGAGGTGGAATTTTTGAAAGTGGTCAGGTTTTGATGAGGTCCTGAGGGTGGAGCCCCCAGCGTGGAATGAGGGACCTTGTAAGGTGAGGAGATCAGAGCTTGGGCGGGGACTGTGGCTCAGTGGTGAGTGCTCGCCTGGCACATGTGAGGCACTGGGTTCGACTCCCGGCACCACCTAAAACTAAATAAATCAAATCAAGGTATTGTGTCCATCTACAACTAAAAATGATACTACTACTACTAATACTAATAATAAAAAGAATGTTAAAAAAAAAAAAGATCAGAGCTCTTTCTCTTGGTCATTCGGCTAGAATGTGGACATCTGCAAACCAGGAAGAGAGCCCTCACCTTGATGGTGGACTTTCCAGCTCCCAGAAATGTAAGAAATGAAATGCTGCTGTGGATGCCTTCCAGTCTAAGGTATTTTTGTTACTGCAGCCTGCACGGACTGAGACGTGTAGGAAGTGCTCAGCAAGCAAGCGAATGCATAAATAGCTTTTCCCGGGACAGTCTCTTCTGATGTCCTTTTTCCAACAGTTCACCTGTCAGTCTGCATCTCGGGTCCTACGACCTCTGAATCTTGACAGTGATATTGAAGTTCAAAGCCACACAACAGGAGCGTTTGGAACAGAAGCGTGTTTGCACCAGGAACGGAAGACTTCTCACGGAGCCAAGTGTAGCAACGGGGACCGGGGCCGCACACCACCCCCTCTTCGGCTTCTACTTTGGTCTCCATCATTTCAATCGTTATGCCAACATCTGCTTCCCACCAGCCTCAGGGGAGTTGCTTCCTTGGTGCCTGCTCACTGGGGCAGTTTGTTCTTTGGAAAGCAGGACAGCGTTACTTATGCCCCTAATGGGTATTGGGTGCTTTTACGCAAGTTATGTAATCCTTATAACTATCCTCCTGGGCTGCTGCCATAGGTCTCCTTCTCCTCCCTCCATCCACAGAGGATGGGATGGAGGCTCAGAGAAGACGGTCCTGCCAAAGGGTCACACGTCCCCAAGCCCCGGAGCTGGGCTCTGGACCCAGGTTGCTACAGTTTCAAAGTCACACTTCTTTTTCTAAAAATCGAATTCCTGTGCCCAGCTCATTTGAACTCTCCAAAATGCCTCACCATGGCCTGTTAGGTGTTTGGCAATTTGGCTCCATGAAGGAAACCAGGAGCTGTTGTAAGGGGGCAGTGCCGCCCCACATTCCATGGACGCCCTCCTTGGGGAATTCTGACTGCTTTTTATTTTACTCCTTTTTCCTTGCAACATGTCAAGCCATCGGTGATGTGTCTCCCTGAGAAATAAGAGCCAAGTGCAGAAAGCAGACAGAGCAAGGCCACCCCTAGGCTGGAAAGAGCTGCGTTCTGCTGACTCTGGGCATTGCCCACACCTGGTGGCTTCTGAGGTCAGGATTTGCCTCCCTTCTCCTCTGGGTTCCTAAGCATAGCTTTGAGCGCCCCTAGTGGACATCTGCGGCATGGGCGGATTGCAGAAATTGTGGACCAAATAGAACCAGCAAACCGAGCAGGTTGGAACAGCTTGCAGGAACAGACTCAGGAGCAAAAAGCAGAAAACAAGCCCCTCTGAGCAGGAAACATTCTTTTGCCTTGGAAGGACAAGGAAATGAATGGAACGTTATTTTCCTAATGCCCCGCTGAAACACGTGAACACAAGAAGAGTCCCTGGAGCTTGGATGAGGTGGTACCTGGCGGGGTGGGGGTAGGGGTGGGGGTGGGGGGGACAAACTCCACACGCAGAATGTCAATCCATAATGAAAATAGTCTTTAAGTGAATCTAACAACAATGCACATTAGAGGCCGGGAGAAGCAGCAAATCCGAGTCTTATTGAGCAATATTGAATTTGCTTTATTAATTCAAGGGAAAGAGAAAAGAAATTACACTGAAGCTCTGCACTCTTAGCACGTAGTTACAATTATCCCCCATGTGCATATCTCAGACAATAAGGAGCCTCTTCAAAAACAAGTTATACTTTATACTTATTCATGCCTTACAGCAAAATGGCCCAGAGAATCACGTGCCCTGCATGAGAATGTAGCAACAAGTTCCTTACAAGTATTTACAAATCCCCTCCCTCCACCACACACTAGCCTGCAACTCTGAATGACGGACGCGATGGTCCTCCAGCTGACATTACGGATGTTAGGCTCCAGGTTAAAAATAGAATTTATTGCGGAAGGTCAATCTTCTCCAAATGCACCATGAGAATTGGCGATGCTCATTGGCTACCCTCGATCCCTCCTCATGACTCAGAGACTCAGTAGAGCCACATGGTTATTAATGAGCCTTCTGAAGTAGTACATCAGTTGACTTTAATTTGGTGGTGACCCCAAGTTAATTAAAAATATATACTGGCTAGCCATAGTGTGGAGAGGTTGGAAACAAGATTGTGGAATGTCTTAAAATTGAACACACACACACACACACACACACACACAGAGGAAATAGGATGTGGCAGCTTCGTCTTGTAACAATTCAATCTGTGCCATTAAGACAGTTTTCTTGGGGGGTTGTGTGTTGGAGACTATAGACCCCAGAGGTAGAATCACTTTAGAAAAGCCAGCAAGCTGAAGGGTAGTTCTGGATTCTGAGTGTGTGTGTGTGTATTAGTCACAACACAGATTCAAAAGGGCCATGGAGGAGGGAGATCTGGACCTCGTTCAAGGCCACCAAGCCATTGTTGGATAGAGAGAGCTAATTAAGAAAGGGCTTGCTGTGGTGGATGGGATTTATTTCAACTGAATCTCTTTCCCCATCTTTCCCAGGGATACTGCCCAGATCTGTGCACATTTTGCATCTCACTGCCTCATAAAGGGGCTTCTTAATGATATGCTTTGTTAAACAAAAGGTAATGAATGATTTCCTCCGCCCTGCACTGGAGGCTCCCCATGTACAGAGAAGGCGTTGGGAGATAAAATGCCTGATTGATGCTGAGGAGGGCACTCCAGGCCAGAGGAGGAAGTGTTTTTAAGGGAGAGGGACCCAGAGTTGGGGCCCAGGGAGCTGGGAGCTGTCCGAGGCCTTCGGTGCTGAAACTAGGTGTGCGCAAGAGGTGGAGGGGAGAGGGGGGCAGAGCTCCCCATGGCGATCGAGCACTGCCTGTCCCCTTAACTTCAGCTCAAGATGATCCAAACGAGATTGGACTCCAGCTAGGCAGGGCGCGTGCCCTCCTGCTGTCTCAGCCTGGTCAACACTGCAGCTGCCTGCTTCTCCTCCTCCCGCCCCACGTGAGGAGTGAGTTTCTGGGAACCAGAGTTGGACCTTGACAGCTGGCAGGTCAAATGGCCCAAGAGCACACACATACACACCCACACACATACTCAGATGTCTTGGTGTCCTGGGCAAATCCCTGCAGCCGTTGGGGTTAACTTTGGGGTGAGTTAGGCGTCTCATTCCTCTCTCCATCCCAACCCCCAGACCACAACTTTTCCTGGGGGACCTCGGCAGAGTGGAGACAGGGTGCTGGCTCCAGTTCTGGGCAGGAGGAGCTGCCGGGCTGCCAAACTTGGACCCCTCCTCCCACCCAGCAAGCACGTGGCAGGTGAAACTAGCACCCCCTCCCCTTCCTAACGGTGATCCCAGAGGCAGGCGAGGCTTTCAGGGGAAGGAGGAAGGGGGAGTCCACTCAGGTCCCCCACCGCCACCTCATGTCCCTTCTCACTCCTCTGACAAGTTCTGGGACCCCTGAGCCCCTTGCACCGACCTCTGGCAAAAACCACACCCAAGTCCAGTTTCCTGACTCCCAGGTTGGGATCTGCCCAGTGAGCAGCCCCTCCGGGACGCCTGAGCCTCAGGAGGCGACGGTGCCCCAGACGTGCCGACTGTTCCGGTCTAGACCTCAGTTGCAGGGCGGGTCGGCTGCCCCCTCCTGTCCTCTCTCCTGAGGGAGAGGATTATCTGGCACCCAGCCCCGGGTGCGGTGCAGAGCCTCGGGCGTCTGGGGCTTGGAGGCGACCCCACTCCGAGGGCCTCCTCCGGGGCTGTCATAAGGAGTCAGCCCCTTCGCCAGGCGAGGCGGAAGAGGGAACCCGCAGCCAGAGCCGCCGGAGTCCTTCAGACACCTCCCCGCCTCCACGCTCACCAGCCCGGGCCAAGGGGACGCGGCTCCTCGCCCCGATTCGGGCAGCCGCCTCCGCTCCCCAGCCGAGCGCGGCGAGGGGTGCACGAGTCCCCGGATCCGCCGCGACCCCCCGCCGCCCCGCGCTCGCCACAACTTTGCCCCCTCCCCGGCCCGCCCCTCGGGGCGCTTACCTCCCGCCAGGGCGGCCGCGGGGCTCCCCCGGAGGAGCAGAGCGACGAGCAGCGAGATCGCGCCGAGTCCCGCGGCGGGCGGCCGGGCCGCGGGCATCGTGCTGCCGGGGGCGCGGAGCCGGGTCTGCGGGGCGCCGGGAAGGGGGCAGGCGGCGAGCGGGGAGCGATAGGCGGGCGCCGGGGAGGGGCTGCGGGCCGGGGCAGCCGCCGGAGCCCCCGGGCGGACGCGCAGCCCCGCGATGGCTCTGGCCGAGCTGCGCCGGGCGCGGGCGGCGGGCGAGTGAGGAGGAGCCGGCGAGCGAGCGAGCGCCGAGCGGCGCGGGGAGGAGGGGGCTGGGGCCGCGGCTGTGCGAGCGAGCGAGTGCAGGGAGGGGGCGGGCGGGCGGCGAGCGACAGGGGCCGCCGGCGTCCGGGGTGGCGTGCCAGCCTCGGCCTCTGGCCGCCCGCCCGCCGGCCCTGCAAAGTTTAACGCCAATTCCCCGGCGTCCTGCGCGGGCGAGCGCTGCCTCTCTGCCGATGCTCACGGCAGCCCTGGTGGCCAGGCGAGCCCGGGGAGCGCCCTGACCATTCTGCAGACGGTGACATGGAGGCCTGGAACCTGAGCCCGGGCCAGAGCGCTCCAAGGCGCAGCCTTCCAGAGGGACCCTAGCTCCACTTCTCTGCAGGCCCCTCTGCGCCCCCCCCGCCGCCCTCGTCCCTGCCAGGGTCCTGGTATCTAAGCGAGGCCCCATCAGCTAGGAAGTCTGCCTCTGGCTCCCCAGGGGCAACGCCAGTGCCACAGAACTGTGCATCTGGTACCAGGCCGTTCTCCACCCCTCTGCAGCCCAACGGGTCTCTTGATCAAGAGTCGCCCCTGCTCTGATCCAGCTCCTTCTCCCACGTGCTCCGTTAGCAGGGCCCTGGGGCCCCCAGGGCTTCCCCTGAGACTTCCTTTCCCTGTCTCAACTGGGTCCCAGGCTCCCCCTCTCCGGGGCCCCTTGCCCAGTTCTGATCCTCAAGCCACTTGTCTTTTCTCCACAAATAGAGGAACAATAGATGGAGGAGACCAGCAGCCACTTGGGGACAAGTATTGGCCAAGGGCCAGGTGGGGGACACAAGCCCCAGGGAACGGAATGTCTTGTATTGCAGTCTTGACAATCCCCAGCGGGCTGCCAGGTCTCCTGCCCCGATTTAGACGGCCTCTGCTCCCCCTACCCCACCTTGCCACGCCATGGACACGTGGCAGCCTGAGCAGCAGAGGGAGCAGATGGAGGGAAGGTTGCAGGCAGCCAGGGGAGGAGGGTGGAGCCTGGAGTCCCTGGAAAGAAGGGGTGGGGGTGGTGAGCCTTGGGTGGGGGAGGAGGGAGGGAGCGTCCTGCCGGGCTCCCGAGGACCCTCCGCGCCCCCGCGCCTTCCCACCTACTCATTCACAGGACTCTCCTCCACGCCACGCAGGCTAGGCCCAGACCTGCATCCGCCCCTGGGGACAGAGAACCCCCTCCCCATCAAATCCAGCCCCCGGCTGCAGGGAGTTCTCATTCCCAGCAGCGAAGCCAGTCGGGGTTTATCAAGAGGGAGGTCGAGGCAGGAGCGCAGAGGGCGGGTTTCTCCTCTGGCCCAAGATGGCGGCACTCTCCAGGGCTCTGCTGTGCCAGGCTGGCAGCCCCGGAAGGAGCCAGCGGCCTTGCCTGTCCTGTGGGCCAGCAGACAGAGCGCCAGCCGGCAGTGGGCACACGGATACTTGTTGAGCAGGGACATCAAGACGCAAGGACGATGGAGGGAAAGGGAAAATAAGCCAGGGAGACGCGGAGGCGCGGACACCCAGGTGATGCGCACCGACTGGGCACCTGCGCGGGGCGGGGCATGGCGTCTCTGTTTAATTTCACGGCGAGCTGTGGTCATCTCCATTCGACAGGTAAACGTGGGACCCTGAGGAAGAGGCCCAGCCCAGCCGAGGTCACTCAACTCAGCCAAGAAGGGACGCGTGGGGCAGGGTTAAGGCTGGGTCTGGGTCCAGAGCTGGGGGATCCCTTTCCCCTAACATGCTACTTCCCAGGAACTGGGCAGCTGCCTCTGCGCTCTGATGCGGTGGCTCTCGCTGGCTCTTGGACACTTCCTTGTGACCACGGTGACTGAAAGTCCACTGTCACACTCACTCCTCGTTCAGGACACTGGGCCTTTAGCCAGAGTCTTATAGGGACAAAGTGACACAGTAAACTATGAACCCACTGACCACATGGCTAGGACCTACTCACGCCCTTTGTCTGCTGAAAATGGCACAAAGGAAAGTCCTAAGAGAAGGAGATGAGGCAGACTTGGTGGCCTGAAGTGGGAAGTTGAGAAGGTCAGCGGATCACCCAGGAGGAACATCAGGATCTTTTTTTTTTTTTTTTTTTTTTTTTTTTTTTTTTTTTGGTACCAGGGATTGAACTCAGGGACGCTCACCTGCTGAGCCACATCCCCAGCCCTACTTTGTATTTTATTTAGAGACAGGGTCTTGCTGAGTTGCTCAGGGCCTCGCCGTTGCTGAGGCTGGCTTTGAAGTCCCGATCCTCCTATCTCAGCCTCCAGAGCTGCTGGAATGACAGGCATGCGCCACAGGCCCGGCTAATTTGCTTTTCTTCTATATCCTCAGAACCCAGCCCCATGGTTCAGGTGTTTGGCAAACACATAAATGAGTACGGAAGGAGGAGGTTTGTGGACACCGGCTACCCACCAGCAGCAGACTAAGCCCTTGACCCACCTTCCCCTTTCAGATCCTAACAGCCACCCTCGGCTCCACTTCCCATTTTACAGGTGGGTGAACTGAGGCTCAGCGGCAGTAGGAGCCTGAGTGGAACTAGGATTTAAGTCAGGCCACGATGTCCACCTTCCTTACACTCAGTGGCCTTCTCCAGGGACCTGTCCAGTGAGCCCACCTGGGCCTGTCCTAGGTGGCCGACACACAGTTGAGTGGGTTGTCAACTGACCAAATGTCCACGAGACAGCCTCCTCCAAGGACATTTGGGTTTTGAAATTTTCTCAAGAGCATTTAGAAGACACTGCTGTCTCATAAGGACACTTCTTAGAAATATATATATATATATATATTTTTTTTTTCCTTTTGCAAGAAGAAGTAGCATAATTAGACTAGAATTCTGCAGAGCCAGAAAAATCTTCTCCAAGGCAATTTTCATGCCCATTTACCAGATGAGGAAACCGTGGATTAGGGAGACAAACTGCCTCCCTCAACGTCACATAGTGATGTCCCCTTTGATCTTGACTCGAGCTATCCTGACCACCACCAGGCCCTTGTGGCAGAGGTTGTAGCCTTAGAGAGGACCTCCCGCTACCCACGGCCACCCACCGCTGCCGGGTGACCGACTGGCTGGCCTGTGGTTAAAATTAGCCCCATGGAGACCCAGGCTTAGAACCCGGCCTGCCTCTTCCCTGCGGGAGGAACAGGGTAAGTGAGTTGGCCTCTCTGCGCCTTATTTTCCTCCTCTGAGAAGTAGGGATATAAATAACCCTCCCGCACAGAGGGACTGACGGAAGTGGGTCACGCCGGCCTCGGATGGGAGGGTGCCCCAGCACTTTTTGCGTTGGGTTACGGAGAGAACCCCTTGCACGGAGGTGCCCAAGCCTTTGACCCAGCGCTGGGCACACAGCTGAAACGACCCTCATGGTCACCGTGCTCAGTTCGTAGATTCCAGGGAAAACACCAGGCTCATTCTGAGACGCTCCCTGTTCGGAGACACTGAGCCAAGATGGGAGTCTGGGGCTGATTCCTCCTCGTGGACTTGCTGTGTGACCTTAGGTGAATCACCGGTCTCTCTGGGACTCCATTTTCCAGTTCGTCTATCCACTTATCCGCTCACCCATCATCCGTCAGTTCCTCTCCGCCTCCCTTCCATGCACATACCCATCTATCCACCCACCAGCCCACCCACCCATCCCTCTGTTCTCCCTGCTACCCATCCACTCACTCATCCACCCATCCACTTACCCGCCTATCCGTCCGCCCATCCATCTGGGTGAGGGTGCTGCAGATTCCTCCTCCTGTTCTCCAGGGCTGACCTTTAGTGAAATCTGAGACCACAAGGGCCCAGATTCCTTCCACTTCTATGGGTCAATGGCAGTGTAGCACCGTGGTTCCAAGTCTGGCCTTTGAAACCCGACGGACCTCAACTCATATGCTTTCTCTCCTGTTTACAGCTGTGTGACCTTGAGTGACTGACTTAACCTCTCTGAACCGATTTCGATGAATTGTCTTTTAAGGTTAAAGAGGTAATTAGTATAAACACTTAGGATACTACCTATAGAGAATACACTCTCCATCCACCTATCTGCCTCTCCATCCATCTTTTCAACAGATATTTTTTGAGCACCTACCATGTCCCAGGCACCAGGGACAGAGCAGTGAGCAAGACAGACAAAAGTCCTGCTCTCTGGAACTTAGCTTGTACAGGCTAGGAACGGAGGGTAATGGAAGGTAATATTCCTACAAGGCCACTCCCCGGGAAACACGGAGGGACAGTGTGGCCGGGAGGAGAGAGGGAGACCAGCCAAACACTAACTCCGGCCCCAGTAAATCCTTTCCTAATAACAATGGGCCCTGAAGGAAAGGGGCAGTGACTGAATGCAGGGCCCTGAACCTTGACCTTCCCCTGTTGCAAATTAGCCCTCAATGGAGGCACAGCAACATCGGAACTCTGGGAAACCTCGATCCCAGAGAGAGAAAAGCAATGGGCAGGATTTTTATCTCCCTAGATAATAATGAGTGTCAACCTTTTTACAACGACCTTCCCTAAGTTAAAGTTCTAACCTGCACAACCTGCCCCTGACCGTCAACTGCACGTCTACGGTCTCCACGGAGACTATAAAATCCAGACTCTTCTGTAACCTGGGGGGGCCAGCTCCATGCCCAGAAAATGGGCCCTCCCGTGCCTGATGGATGGACTTTACTGCAGAAGAAGGAAAAGCTCGCTGGTCCCAGGTTGGCTTCCTGTCTCCCGCCTCCGTCCTTTGTGGGTCACCAGCTTCCAGTAAAGCGTCTAATACATCAGGCCTCTAAGTTCTGTAGGAAGGTAAGGGCAGGGTGGCTTCCTTGACAGGACAGGAGGCAAGTGCTTTTTGAGTGTTGGGGCGACCCTGGGGGTGGGGGTGATGGGAGAGGAAATGTCCTTTGTCTTGGAGAAAAAGAAATGAAATACAAAAGAAGACATCGTACAAGAGAGCTGCCCAGTGAAACGGAGAATCAAAACAAATCCTGGCAATCCTGAAGCAGGAGAGCGACCACCCTGGGTCTGAAGGGTGGAGAGCGTCCCAGGTCCCCATTAGCCTCTCCTTGGTCTCATTTGGTCTTGACCTGGCTCTGGTCAGACGCTAGCAAAGACAGGTTCAGCTCCATCCGGGCTACCTGGAAAGGAGCGACCGCATCCCTCTGGTTTCCTTGGAAATGCCTGAGTTCTCCCTACCACCCGCCCTGGCCCTGGAGAAGGGCCCCCACGCAGGGCAGAGACTCCACCGAGAGACAAGGCCTTTATTCTCAAACTGGAAAGTTTACAGAATACAAAGTGAGCCTGCAGGATGGATTTGCATTCTCCAGAGAGGGAAGGAAGGGAGACCCACTTTGAAGGCTCAAAGGCGGGGACAAACATAGGGCTGGGCCCCACAGCCGGGTTCCGCAACCCAGCAGGGAGAGGTTCCTGACTAAGGGTTCTGGGCTTGGGTTTCAGAGGTGAGAAAAAAAAAATCAGTTAGATTCTGTGTATGTTTATGTGCTCTGTTGACATGATGAGCCAGGGCAGGTGCCTTTTTCAGATCATAAAGAGCAGCCCACTTCAGTCCCGATCTGTGCATCTGCAGATCCGTGCCCATCTCTATGCAGGCTTGGGGTCCCCGTGTGGATCTGTGTCCTTGGAATCCAGCAGGTTCACCTGGAGCCAGACATGCCTGAATTTGACTTAGCTCCTTTCTGGATAAGTGACATTTAACCCTCCATCTCCTGGCTCGTACAATGTGGAGTACATTGGTAATTTCAAGGGGAAAAATGGGGGCACGTGTTCAGTGCTGACCTGAATGACCAGTGGGTAGTAACTAGGTGCTCAATTAATGGGAGCAATTCCAACGTATTAGATAATTGCAAGTTAAAAACCTGCACACATGCTACGAAATCTATTCTCTTGTAAGGTTTATTAAGTGTCTTTTTGTATATCTAGAATGAGAAGAAAGTTCAGCTAGGGCTAAGGGTACAAAATAAGTAAAACCCCCAAGTCCGTTAGGGGCTCTGTCAGTCTAACCCATTTTTCACGTGGCTTGCTTCGCGCGGAATTAAACAAGGCAGTGCTGTTCTGTTTAATTCCAGAAACATTCTTCAGCCCTTCGCCTTTCTGTCAATCAAACCTCGCCACTCTCTTCCGTGTGGAAGAGGGAGAAGGCCAGGCTGGGTCTGGTCCCTGCTAATCAATATCCTGTCCTTCCTCCCAGCTCCCCAGCCAAAGCCCAGACTCTGTGTCCAGGAGGACAGAAGAGGGAGGGCTAAGAGGACAAAGGTCTACAGACCCTCTGAGGCTCAAAGGGACATGCCCTCCGTTATCCCCCAAATTCCCCCTTGTGCGGTGGTGGGGGAGGGGGAGTTGAAAAGTCCAGAGCTTCCCTTGCTAACTCCTGTGTGACTTCTGTAAGCCCCTTGCCCTCTCTGATCCTTAAATCCCCCACTTAAAAAAGTAGAATAACTAGAAAAAATATCCTTAGTTCTGAAATTCAGTGATTTGATAGTGACAGCTTCATCCCCAAGAGATGGGTTCTATTAGAGCCATACCACCATGGTAAAAGCTAACATTTTAATGCAGCTGCTTCGAGTTTACCATTTGCTGATTCACTGAGTCCTCACAAACACCCAAGAGGTTAATACTATCATAACCAAACTCCTGGCCTAGCCTGTGGTCCCTCTGGTTCTGGCCCCTCTTTCTGATTGGAACTTTCCTTGCAGCTCCCTTTAGGAAGCTCCAGCAGCAAATTCCCAGCCTCAGATCCACCCCCCCCCCCCAGGGCCTCTTCCTGCCTGGAAAGCCCCCCCACCCACGCCCGTCCCTTCCTAGTCCTCCGGTGATCTGCCGGCACGCAGAGACAACTGCCTTGGGTTTCAATCTTTCTCAGCATAGAAAACGATCTAAAATTGTCGTTCTTATTTATTTGCATGCTGGCAGGCGAAGTACCTGTGTCTTCCCACTAAATTCCAACCAGTGTGAATCCTGGGACCTTTGGCAGCCAGGATAGGAGCCCATAGGCAGTGCATAGGAGGTGTTCAACCAAGTCTTGTTAGAGTTTGAATGAATCCGTGACCGAATCCTCGCTTTGCCGGTGCGTAAGTAGAGGCTCAGGAGGGGGATGGGATTCACCGCCCCTCGCCAGTCGCAGAGGGTGGCAACGTGGGAACCCAGACCCAGGGCTGCCTGGCCTCCGGTGGGCGGGGGCCTCTAACCACTGGGCCAGACGGCCTCGCAGACCTGGGAACAGGTGCTGGTGGCAGCCGGGCCGGGGACGTGATCTAAGTGCCAACACCTGAAGGCCAGTGAGCCTTTCAAGTCGCCTCAAGAAAAGGCGAGGTCAGCGGCACCGTGGAAGCCGGCTGTCCCAACCCACCGCTCCCACAACCGGCTCTTCTGTCCCAGCTCCCTCAGTGCGGGTACTGTTTGTTCGTTGCCATGGCACTGATGTGCTCAGGATCACCTCGGCCTCCTCCTGGAAGGGAAGGGAACGAAATCGCTGGGGGAGCTCGGCAGACAAAGGTTTTTCCTCCCCACACCCTGAAGGCTCAAGCATGGGGTCACGGCTGCCCCTCGACCCACAGCCTCCCATGGCTCCCCAGTACCCAGCCGGTGAAGGCCGAAGGTCTTACCATGGCTGTAAACACCCTTTGGCTTTCTCTCCGGCTACAGGGACCTGCCCTGCTGCTGCCCTTTGCCCTGATCTCTCGGGCCAGCGGATGCTCATGCTGGTGGGGCACTGGGGCTACTCTGTTCCTCCCGCTTCTCTGCCTGCAAAGCTGCTACTTGCTTTTGATAAGTGCTGGCTTTGGTGCGACCTGGCACCCTCTGCTCCCTCGCCCGTGACCAGAGGCACTCCGGGGAGGGAAATCCCGTTTGGCTCACAGTGTCAGAGACCTCAGTCTGTGGTGGACCCACCCCACACACAGGCTCCAGGCCTGAGGTGAGGCAGAACATCATGGCGGAAGGGCAGGGCGGAGGAAGGCAGCTCAGGACACCGCAGACAGGAAGCGGAGAGAGCTCTGCTCACCAGGGACAAAATATGAACCCCAAAGGCAGGTCTTCAACGACCTACTTCCTCCAGTCACATCCCACCTGCCAAGAGTTGCCACCCACTTAATCCACATTCATGGATTAATCCACATTAATGGATTAATCCACTGATTAGGCCACAACTCTTTTAATCTAATCACCCTGCCTCTCGACATTGTTGCGTTGTCTCACTCAGGAACTTTTGGTGACACTTGTACCTAAACCATAACACCCATGCTTTATTAGGGTGAGCTGCATTTTCTCCCCACCCCCACGACTAGCCCCTCAAATGTAGTTTATCCGTCTCACGGCAAGCCCGACTCCAAACCACTCCAGGGTAGGGGTGGTACCGTCCAGTGTAGTGTCCGACAAGGTGCCCGGAATATTGTACCATCCTCTCTTGGCATTCCCAGGGGATCGGTTCCAGGAATCCCCTTCTATACCCAAATCCTTGATGCTCAAGTTCCTTGCATTTGCATAGCATTTGCATAGAATTTGCATACTTTAGTATTTGCATAGAACCTCCGCCCCTCCTGTCTTCTACTTTATATCCTCTCCAGATGACTTATAACACCCGATACAATGTAAAGGTTAATACTGCATTATTCAGGGAATAAGGACAAGAAAAAAGTCTGTGCGTGTTCATTACACATGCATTTTTTTTCCCCAAATATTTACAATCTACAGTTGGCGGAAGCCAGGGATGTGGAACTCGCCGGTACGAAGGCCAGCTGTAGGTACTGAGCAAACACTTGTCAATCAAATTAGAAAACGATCAGACGCTCTGAGAGGCATCCGGGTGCCTCTCATTCTCTGGGGATAGACGTAGGGGATTTCAATGACCACCCTGAGCAGGGTCTCTCAAGCTGGCTTTTAGAAATCCTGATACCCACAGGATGCCCAAGTTCATTAAGTCTGACTCTCTGGGAGTGGCCAGACCTCGGCATGGTTTCCAGTTTTCAAGGTGATCCTGGAGGAGCAGCGAAGGCTCATAACCGCTGGGCTCCAGGGGTCCCGTTCAGAGCTCTCACCACGGCGCTGGGCAAAGGGGAAGGGACCGGGTCTCTAAGGACCCAGACCTGAGACTGGGCCAACATCCTCCGCCTACTTAGGGGGACAGTAGTGGGATCTATCAGGGACTGAGGGTCTACTCAGATGTTGGAAGTCCCTGTGCCTGGGAAGGACGCCCATCAGTCCCCTGCAGAGGGCTGACCCTCTCCAGCCCAGCCTGGGCACCTGGATTTCTCCCCTCCCCCTCCTCCTTTCCCTCTCTTCTTCACAGTACCTCCTGAGCCAGGGGGGCTGGTGGGAGCAGGCAGCCTCTGAGCTGCAGCAGTCTGAGCAGACTGAGGGTCTGCTGACGTCCCCAGCTGGCCCTCCGATACTGCAGCCTCTGCAGTGGCCCTGGCTTTGCCGGAGCCCCAGGGCTGGCGTGGTCCCTGCGGTGGCTCAGGACTGGAGGCGAGCTGGGGCCCCCCGCCTGCTGCAGGGCTGAGCTCCCCTCCTGTTCTCCAGCTGATGTTTGCGGTCACCTTATTAAGTGTCAGGTCCTGTCCCCACAACAGCCCTACACACCAAGTCACCTGCAAAATGGAGTTTGGCAATCAGAACAAGAGAACCCAAGACTCTTCTCCAGGTGTTTGCTCAGGTCACAGCAAAGCTTCCCTAACGATGGATTTCAACTTGGGACCCCTGGGACTTGGCTCCTACCCCTCGGGTTCGTGGTCCTCTCTGCCTCCTCCAAGGAGGACGAGGTGGCCCGAAGCAGGGATGTTGCTCTGTTTAGCTGCTTCAGTGTCTCAGTACCTAGAAGCCCGTTTGCCCACTCACCATGTTTGTTGAATGAATAAATGAAAACAGGTTCTCATTCTCCCTGAGGTATGCTGAATGGGTTTACTTAGTTACAGTTACTTGGTTGCGATCATGTAACAGTGTTCACTTTGTGCTTGAATGTAGCCCTTGCTGCTCTGCCTCTGTGGCGGATTGGTCAAATGGACAGGTTTCTAGATTCTCTTCCTCTTCCCTGCTCCTCCCTAATCTCAGGGGAAACCCAGGATTACCTTTCCCCCCCATTTTAGGTAGATCGATCTGCCCCTGAGCACACACCCACCATAGGAACGAAGAGATCCAGACTTTGGGAATGGTATCAGAAGATCTCAGAAGACTCTTTCCCAAAGTAGCCAGTGAATTCCAACTCCAACCCAGGACACCTGGCATGCAGCCTTTGGATCACCATTTAAAAGCCACCTGCTCCCCACGATGGGCAGATTCTCAGCCTTGGGGACAGGAGTCCCCTGTGTTTCTCCTTTGCTAGCAAAGCAAGAAGCCTTCTTTTTCCTTTTTCTCAAAACCATGTCCATGTCATTGGATTGGCATTGGGGACAAAGGCTAAGCTTTTGGCAGCAATTTTGTTTCTATCAAACAGAAAACTCATCGCAAACTTGAAATAACAAAGTCCCATCAGGAATCCAACCCACGATGGGTGCGTCGTTGCTATGAGATGCGATTCATTACCACGTGTTCCTCGGGGCTCTTTAGTGGAAGTGACGCTGATCAGTGCATCCAGGAAAAGGTGGGAGGGTTTCGTGAGCAGGATAGGAGCATCTCAGAGGCCGGAGAAGAGTTGAAGAAGCAGAACAGAGTTGGCACCAAGGAGGGTCCTGGGCTCTGGGAAGCAGGAAGCCTCCTCCTTTGAGGGGGCTGAGTTCTGTATGAACCCAGGTGCAGGTTGGGCCCTGAACCTAATTCCTGGGCGGAGGAGGGTGGGGCCTATTGATGGACAAGCCCACCGGCCTTTCACCCAATGAGTGGTTCTCAAAGCCAGACTAAGGAGCTGATGGCGAACAAAGATGTGGTTAGTGGTCAGGGGAACGCGGGAGATGCCCACTGCACCAGGCACGTCCGTTTCACTGGGCACTCCATCGTGTGCAGGGGGCCACATCCAGTCAAGAGCCTGGATGTTTTGGGCTTTCCTTGTTCCTTGCTTTGAGCTCTCCCGGGCATTGAGGGGTGCAGGACCCACTGCAGGCTGGATAAGAAAGCATGAGCCTTGTGGAAAATCTGTGGACTCAGATTCCAGGTCAATCTGTTCCGGAAGCAGGTTCATCAGTCTGGGAGTAGACAATAGCCACTAGGTCATTAGTGCTTTCAGAACAAGAGACCCAAGCAAAACAGTACACTTGATTGTAATGAAAACCAACTGCTGCAGTCAGTATAGGTTAGGTTATGCGCTGTAACAAAGAAACCCGAACCTTCAGTGTCTTAGTGTAACAGGGGTTGACTTTCCACTCACAAAATTCCTTTAAGGACAGCTATCTCCGGGACAGCTGTCTTCCTGCAGGGGCTTGATGATCAAGGTCTGTAGTTTTGTTATTTCTCGGTACGGCTTCTTGGCCACTGTTCTCTTTTCCTTCCAAGTGGAAGTGCCATATTTCTGCTCAATCGATTGGCCAGCAATCATCACATGGCCTCACTCTGAGCAGAAGGGAGGTTGAGAAGAGGTGGGATATTGGAGAAGCTCTGCTGTTTCTCCTTGGTGGCAGATACGCTCCCCGCCATTAAGGCCTTGCCAGCCGTGGTACATGGGCCTTGAAGGAGGCAGTGCTGACGAGCCGGCCGCTGAGGAGGGAAGGCTGCCGACTGGAAACCAGAGACTCTTTATTTTGTATTCCACACCGGCCTGAGCTCTACCAGCACCAAAACCATCTGTCAAGGGGACCAGGCGTTGAAGAAAGGGAGTTGGCATTGGCTAAATGACAAGTTCCATGCCAGGCACAACCCGCACCCTGCTACATCCCTGGCCCTCTGTTGAAAGCTGTGTTCATTTTACAAATGAGGAAACAGACTTGGAGGCATACAATGATTTATCTGAGGATGCACAGGTTACGAGAGGCACAGGCCAGAGGCTCGCGGATCCAGAGGTCTGCGTCTCTGCTACACCGTGGAGCTCACAGAACCGTGGCAGGCAGCGATCACGAGAGTCTCTTTCACTGGGGAAAATAATAAGGATGATGTTAATGATGATGGTGACAGTGAAGAAGGTAACAGTGACTCCTAATGACCAATTAGAAAGTAATTGGGTGCATGCTTGTCATCCCAGTGGCTCGGGAGGCTGAGGCAGGAAGATTGTGAATTCAAGCCAGCCTCAGCAAAAGCGAGGCCCTAAGCACCTCAGTGAGACCCTGTATCTAAATAAAATACAAAGTAGGGCTGGGGAGGTGACTCAGTGGTCGAGTGCCCCTGAGTTCAATCCCCGTACCCCCCCAACAAAAAGGAAGGTAATTGGGGGCACAGGTCAGGCATCCCTAAGTCCAAAATCCAAAATGCTCCAACATCAAACCTTTTTTTTTTTTTGCGGTGCTGGGGATCGAAACCAGGGCCCTGTGTGTGCAAGGCAAGCACTCTACCGACTGAGCTATCTCCCCAGCCCTTGAAAACTGTTTTAACACTGACATGAGTGCACACGTGGAAATTCTACACTTGACCTCATGTAACAGGTCCGTCATAATAATATCCTATAAAGTTACCTTCAGGGTATGTGCATAAGGTGATCCTGAAACAAAATTGAACTTCATGTTTGCAGTTGGTTCCCATCGCCAGGGTATTGTATTACGCATATGCAAATGTTCCAGAGTATGGACAAAAATCCAAGCAGGGCGTGGTGGCACACACCTGCAATCCCAGCAGCTCGGGAGGCTGAGGCAGGAGGATCACAAGTTCAAAGCCAGCCTCAGTAACTTAGTGAGGCCCTGAGCAACTTAGTGAGGTTCTGTCTCTAAATAACACATAAAAAGGGCTGGGGATGTGGCTCAGTGGTTAAGCACCCCTGGGTTCAAACCCAGTACCAAAAAAAAAAAAAAAAAAAAAAACCCAAAAAACTGACATCTAGACCATATCTGGTCCCTAGCATTTTGGATAAGGGATCTCAACCCACACTACATGCTGCTAAATCAGAAACCTCGCTCATCCTTTTGGTTGCCCGATGAGATGGATTCTACTACACCCCCACTTCACAGATGGGGAAACTGAGGCTCAGAGAGGCACAATCAGACTCTTTTAAGATTGCACAGCTGGAGCTGGAGGTGGCTTGATTTCCGGCCATCCCACCATGCAGAAGAGAGAACGACTCCGTGGTCTCTTTGCCTCTGAGGTACCGGGTTTGGCGAGATGTTTCTCTTTAAACCAACCACTTGCTTAGGCGTTTCTTGGATGTCTTCATGATTTGCATCTTCTTTCAAAACAATTCCTGGAAAGGACTGACAACAGGGTGGCCGACCCCATCTAGGATCCAGAAGAGCAACAGAGCACCCTGATGAGGTTACCCTCAGAATCCACATCACCACCTCGTTGTCCTGAACAAAAGACGGATGCTAATGAGAGTTTCCGAGAGCGTTACAGGCTCAGTTTTAATTATACCAGATCTATCTGAATTTACCGTGTCCCTCTGATTAACGAGGGAAGAAAATCAATAAGCATACCGAAAAATTTGGATGTGTTATACAGCTAATTCCAATTTTATGTTATAATCATGTTTTAATGTGGGTCCTAATTACCATAATTAAGCAGCCTGTGACAGCACTGGCTGGGACAGAAGCTGTTACTATTCTAAGATGACTCGTCAGAGGCTTTTCCCAGATTTTGGGTGCATTTGCCATTTGGCTGGTTCGGGGTGTCGTGGGGGGTGGGACAGCATGCGCGTGGGTGAAGGTTCCTGGAACTCTGGCTTTTCCCAAGAAAGCCTTGGATCTGACGCTAAATCTAGACCAGGAGCCAGGCCTGTGTCGTGAGCGCCAGGTTCCATCAAATATTTATTGAGCACTTACTATGTGCCAGGTTCTCCGATGAGCCCTGGGAATGTCAATGAGAGTCTTCATTCCAGTGGGAGGAGTCAGCCATTAAACAGCTAACTGCATACGTGGGAGCTGCCAGGTGTTAGAAGCCTCGGAGTTACATAGATATGTATATATATACCTGGCCGGATGGAGCTTCCCGAGGGAGCAAATTCTCAGCTGATGTGCTGCACAGGGTAACGAGACTATTCTCGACCAGCAAAACAGCATTTGTTAGGTCCTGAGGCCAAAGGGAGGCTGGAGTGAGGGTCATTTCAAAGGGATTCAGCGTTGCAGAAGGAGCTGGGGTCTGAGCAAGAATCTGGTTATGTGGGTCTCATGGGATCATTTATATGTGCTTACTGCCTGGCCACTGCAGGCTTCCACTCTGAGACCAGAGAAAGGACAGGTTATCTAGCACCAGCCCGCTGTGGGCCTCTGGGGCTCCGCCCCCTGGAGGACTTGATAGACGGAAGGATCTGGTCTCAGACTTCTCCGCCGGAGCGCTGAGGGATTTGGGGTATTTATACTCTGGCTTCCATTGACCCTGGGTTCCGGGACAGCTGGAGGTCAGGAATTCATTTCCCAGGACTTCCGGCTGGTGCTGGAAGGCGGCAGAGGAAACTTGCAGGCCCAGAGAGGCAGATGCTCACCACTGGAGTCCAGGAAAATGGAATGTTAAGGACTGAAGGGACCTGGGACTTGGGAGGGGGAGTAGGTGGCCACTCAATGCGCCTACACAGTAGCCTTTAAAATCCCTACTATGCGCCAGGTGTTTGGATTTTGTTTAGCGACATGCATTTGCCCGAGCATCTCTTGGCCACCACTGTTGAGTTTGCACTTCAGGTTCTCCAGACCCATCTTTCCATCCACCCCGGGTGCTTCATTGACTCAGGTTTCTCTACTCACTCATCCCACGCGTGCTGGGCTTCCGGTGTGTAGGGCACACTGAGGACTTCAGCCTTAACCTCGGGCTCCAGGAAGCGAAGACAGGTCCCCAGAGGGCCTGCAAGAGGAGCTGGCCCCCTGGAGGTCCGCCCAGGGCTGGAGGGGCTGCCTGACGTCCACCCGCCCTGGCTGCTCTGGCTCCGGTCCCTGCCTGGTGGGAGGCATATAGCCACTGGGCAGGGGGCCAGGTGTCAGCAGAGTCTCCCCTGCAGCCCAGGAGAGCCGCTGCAGAGGCACAGAAGGCTGGTTAGCCCTGGCCAACGCTTTCCTGCCTGAGAGGAGCGAGCAGGGATTGGCGGAGTCACCTCACAGGCTGTCTGAGTGCGCACCTGCCATTCCCGACCTTTCCTGGTCCATGGGAAGGAGGCATCTGAGATCGGATGGGTCTGGGGCGAGGCCCAGGTGGGGTCCAAGCAGATGGTCCCCAGGGGACACTGAGCGGAAGCCCGCTTTAGCCCAGCAGCGCCTTCCATGGAGGGGAAGCTGAGGAAGGAGAGACCAAGCTGCAGCCAGCGGAGGGCCAGGAGCTGAGCCTTCCGTCACCAGCCAGGGCTGCCCTCCCCTAGGAGAGGTGGGGCGTCAGAGCTCCCAGGGCCTCGGGCACTACAGACCCAGGACTCCACCGACAGATGCTAACGGTGCTGGTGAACTAGGCAGGCCTGGGCTCCGCCCATAACTGAAGGAGACGCCAAAGGGCACACGGGAGCGCCAGGACTGAGAAGCGTCTTCTCCATGTGGAAAAGGCACGGAGTCTCCAGCACAGGCCTTGGTCCATCCTGTTCAGCTTCACTTACTCATTTAAGAAAATGAATTTTCAGGAAGAAAAATATTTCAAAGTGCTGACAAAATACACAGTGATAATCGCCATTCTAATTGGGGTGAGATGGAATCTTAGGGTGGTTTTGATTTGCATTTCTCTTATTACTAGAGATGTTGAACATTTTTCCATATGTTTGTTGATTGCTTGTAGATCTTCTTCTGTGAAGTGTCTATTCATTTCCTTAGCCCATTTGTCCATTGGGTTATTTGTAGTCTTGGTGTTGAGTTTTTTGAGTTCTTTATAGATTCTGGAGATTAGTGCTCTATCTGAAGTATGATTGGCAAAGATTTTCTCCCACTCTGTAGGCTCTTTCTTTGCATTGCTGATAGTTTCCTTTGCTGAGAGAAAGCTTTTGGCGATTATCAAGAATACAAACAACAACAGGTGTTGGCGAGGATGTGAGGAGAAAGGTACACTCATACATTGCTGGTGGGGCTGCAAATTAGTGCAGCCACTCTGGAAAGCAATGTGGAGACTCCTTAGAAAACTTGGAATGGAACCACCATTTGACCCAGCTATGCCACTCCTTGGCCTATACCCAAAGGACTTAAAATCAGCATATTACAGAGATACAGCCACATCAATGTTCATAGCTGCTCAGTTCACAATAGCCAGATTGTGGAACCAACCTAGATGTCCTTCAATTGATGAATGGATAAAGAAACTGTGGTATATATATACAATGGAATATTACTCAGCCATAAAGAATAATAAAATTATGGCACTTGCAGGCAAATGGATGAAATTGGAGGATATCATGCTAAGTGAAATAAGCCAATCTCAAAAAACCAAAGGACGAATGATATCGCTAATAAGTGGATGATGACACATAATGGGGGTTAGGAGGGGTTAGTGTTAGGGTTAGGGTTAGGGTTAGGGAGGGGGGGCAAGAATGGGGGAAGGAAGGACTGTATAGAGAGAAAAGAGGGGTGGGAGGGTTGGGGGGGAAGGGAAAAAATAACAGAATGAATCAAACAACATTACCCTATGTAAATTTATGATTACACAAATGGTATGCCTTTACGCCATGTACAAACAGAGAAACAACATGTATCCCATTTGTTTACAATAAAAAAAAATACACAGTGAGATAAACCAAAGAGGTATCCAGTCTCCCAACTGCAATGTGCATATGCATACGTAGAGCACAGACATTTGATATAACATACATATATATATATATATATATATATATATATATATATTTGTGTAGAATGGTGTTCAGCATGGACACAGTAATGACTCACCTGTCCCCATGCAATGGTCACCTGGATGGGAAAGCAAGAAAAGGCATGGCAAACAATGGTATCTGGGTGAGATCGTAATCCATTGCAACATGTTAATTAGATACAGAATATGAGATTCTGCATTTACGTTACCACAGAGGCATTAAAAACTTAAGAGAGCAGCTCTACATGTCCTAAAAAGAACATAATAGCAAGGAAAACGAATTTCCAGGTAATCAGGAGTTTTTGCCAACTACCCGCCCCCATACGTATAAAAGTATTGAAAAGAAATTGAGGAGGGACCTAAGAATGAATCACAAGAGAATTTATGTTTGGATCTGAACGCCATTGAGTGGAATTCTGAAACTTTCTTGGGAATTAGAATTGTCCAGCAAGTTTGTTAAAATGCAGATTCTCATGCCTTCCTCAAAGATGCTGATTGGAATGAGCTCCTCACGTAGCTGTATGCACAAGGCGATGGGAACACAATTGTAGACAAGAAAGCTGCTCCTGTTCCCCACTTGGCCCGCGCCTGAAAGGCCAGTGAGAATCGATTTCTTTTGACAAGACCATGTTAAATGCAGTCCCCACTGAAACTATCATTTTAATGCCACGTGACCCCTTCCTGAAACTGGGATCATATACCAAGAATAGCAAATATCTGTTGGCCACCTAGCATGGGGCGGAGGCTCTTAACAGCTCTGAGGAGGAGTACTCTGGTTATTCCTGTTTTTCAAATGAGAAACCTGAGGTACAGAGAGGTTAGGTAATCTTCTTGAGGTCACACAGCTAGGAAGTGATAGAGCCAGGGTTTGAACCCACACTGTCTTATAACATACAAATACATACTACCGTTCCCTGAACGGTCATAAGGAGAAGATAGCATCATGACTCAGAGATCTAAAATGAGGGGGAAAAGACACATCAAGAAAAGTTAAGGTAGGAAACCAAGCCAAGCCGGATGACCATATTTCCAAAGCCAAAATTCTTGTGCGTGGATAGACAAAGAGGTCACCCTGTCCATCTTTGCAAATGTATGCAAATACATGTTCACACCCACACTTTCTTCTATTATAGGATGTGCTCCTTAAAGCTACCTAACATGATGGGCATTTGGGATGTTTCTACTTTTTGGCTACCACACATAAAGCAGCTACCAAGACTCCTGTGCAAGTTTTGGCAAGCGCCTATGTTTTCATTTCTCTCAAGTGAGTACCCAGGGGTGGGATGGCTAGATCATATATAATAGTGTATGTGTGCGTTTAACTTTTAGGGGGCTGCTGAATGGTTTGTAAAAGGAGATGTACCAGTTACAAGTCTGCTGGTGCCCTGTGAGACCCAGTTACTCAACGCCCTGGCTATACTCTGACCAATTTTCCTAGTTTTAGCCACACATGTGAGTCTATAGTGGAATCTCATTGAGGGTTCAGTTTTCCTTTCCTTAAAGGATGATAGTGCTGGGCATCTTTTCACATGGTTATTTACCATCCACATATCTTTTTTTGCTATAGTATAAGTTTATGCGTGTGCTCATTTGTGTGTGCTTATTGTTTCAAACTATTGAGTTGTAAGAACTCTTTATATATTATAGCGCCAAAAGCTTTGCTGGATATGTGTCCTACAAATATTTCCTCCCAGCTTGTGGTTCGTCTTTCCATTTTCATAAGTGTATTTTAAAGAGTGAAATATTTAAATTTTGATCTTGCCCAACTAATAACGGTTTTCTTTTATTAAAAACCTCAGCCAAATCTGAGAACACAAAAGATTTTCTTTAATGTTTTCTTTGGAAAGTTTTATAATCCTAACTCTTAAATTTAGGTCTATGATTTGTTTTGAGTAATTTTTGTATCTAGTTTAAATAAGAGTCCAGTTTCTCTCCTCCCCCTCCCCCTCCTCCCCCTCCCCCTCCTCCCCCTCCTCCCCCTCCTTCTCCTCCCCCTCCTCCTCCTCCTCCCCCTCCTCCTCCTCCCCCTCCTCCTCCTCCTCCTCTCTCTTTTGCATATGACTCTCCAATTGCTTCAGGACAATTTCATGAAAACATGGTCCCTTCTTCATCAAATTTCCTTGGCGACTTTGTTGAAAATCAGTTAGCCATAGACCTGTGGGTCTACTTCTCGCCTCTCTTCTGTTCTATGGATCTAGACGCCTATCTTTACACCAATACTATATTGATTACTATACTGATTACTGTAGCCTTACAACACATCTTAAAATCAAACTGTATCAGCCTTTTAATTTTGTTCTTTTTCAAAATTAATTCCGCTTTTCTAGATTCTTTGTCTTTCCATATGCATTATATAAGATCCTTGTAAATTTACATACACACACACAGACCTGCTGAGGTTTTGATTGAGACTGCATTGAGTCTGTGGATCGATGCTTGGGATCGCCAGCAACTTAACAATGTTAAGCGTTCTGACCCATGAACACAGTGGATTTCTTCATTTATTTATGCCTTCTTTAATTTCTCTCCAGCGGTATCTTATAGTCTGCAGAATTTGGCTCTCGACTGTCTCTGTCAAGTTCGCCATTAAGTATTTCATAGCTACTAGAGTTGGTTCAGTTTCCAAGGTTCATTCCTAGTTTATAGAAATAGAATTCATTCCTTTCTTTTGAGCACTAACATTGCTAAACCCATTTATTGCTCTGACGGCTTTCTTTGTAGATTCCTGGGGAGTTTCTACAGGGATGGTAATGCCTTCTGCAGAGAAAGTTAGTCTTACTTTCTTTATTTTAATCTATCTCTCTCTATGGATTCAGACATACTTTTTGGGTTCAGTGCCCTGTATAATGTTGAATGGATGGAATGAGGCAGATTTTCTTGCCTTCTTTTCCTTCCACGGCAAAGCACCCAGTCTGTTGCTATTAAAGACTGGCTTAGCTACAGGTTTTTTCTTTTTTTTTTTTTTAATGGACGCCTTGTTAAAGAAGTTTCTTTATGTTCCTGGTTCGATCAGGGTATTTTTTTTTTAAATCAGAAAAGATGTCATATTTTGTCAAATGCTTTTTCTGCCTCTGTGGAAGTCATCTGGTCTTCCTGTTTTAGTCTCTGAATATGGCGAATTCCATTTATTCATTTTCAAATTTTAAACTGATTTTGCCTTCCCCTGAATACATCCCACTTAGTCTTTTTAATATATTGTTGGATTTGATTTACTGATGTTTTGTTAAAAATATCTGTGTCTATGAGGAATATATGTGTGTGTGTATATTTATCAATCTCAGTGCAAAAGAGTATATATATTATATATGTGATAATATATAATATAATTATATTATACAATAATATAATATTATATATTATATATTATTATATATTATATATATAATCATATATTATATATTATTATATATTATATATCATATATTATATATTATTATATTATATATTATATGATTATATATAATATAAAATATTATATTATATATAATATATATAATATGATTATAATATGTTATAATATATAATATAATATTATATAATAATAATATATAGATAGTTTTTTGTACTGGGATTGAACCTAGGGGTGCTTAACCCCAGACCCACATCCCCAGCCCTTTTTAAAAAATATTTTATTTAGAGACAGGGTCTAGCTAAGTTGCTTAGGGCCTCGCTAAGTTGCTGAGGCTGACTTTGAACCCGTGATCCTCCTGCCTCAGCCTCCCAGAGCTGCCGGGATTACACACGTGTGCCACTGCGCCCAGCAACGTGAAGACTATATTCTTTAATAATGTTATTGTCTTTTTTATACCTCGATTTTATTCATTTATTTTTACACGGTGCTGAGGACAAACCCAGTGCCTCTCACGTGCTGGGCAAGTGCCCTACCTCGGAGCCACAGCCCCAACACGAGGAACACTGCTCTGAAGTGTTCTTTGGTTGTAACGACCTTGACTGAGTTTGGTATTCAGGCCAGGCTGACTTCACAGAATGAATTGGGAGCTTCCCTCTTCTCCTATTTTCTGAAAGATATTTGTATCTAATGCTATCATTTCCTCCTTCAAGATTTTCTAGAATTCACCCACAGACTGGTGGGGACCGGGGGTCTTCTTCGTTGGAGAGACTGAACACACGGTCAAGTTCATTACCGCCATGCGGGGCTCTCCACGCGGTCTGTGTCCTGACCGAGCTCTGGCGGTTGGTGTTCTTTGAGGAACTCGCCCATCAGGTCCGGGTGGTTACGTAGTGTCAACCTCAATGTTTTCTGACTTGCCTGTGGATGTCTATGGCCTCCATAGTGACATTGACAGCTTGTGTCTTCTCTGGTTTTTTCCTCGATCATTCTGGCTGGAGATTCTTCTAGACAGACTACTTTTTCATGAAGAGCTATCTTTGTTTTCACGGATTCTATTGCTCTCGGGTTTCTCCCTCATGGATCGCCGTTCCGATCTTTATTACTGCCTTTCGTCTGCACACCCTGGGTCTCATCCGATCTCCTCCTTGGAGCTTCTCAAGAAGGAAGCTGAGCTCACGACTCAAATTCCGTGTCAGTGCCTGCAGCTGCAAAACTCCTTCAGCGTCGCGAGACACATTTTGATCCGTTGCACTTTTTAAAACGTTCAGTTCAAGTGTGTTTGAACGTCCCCTTTGACTTCTTCATTGTTCCATAGTGGTTGAGAAGTGTGTTTTTAGTTTCCAAATATTTGGTGATCTTCCAGGTAACCCTAATTGGTTCTCATTTCATCCCGTGGCGGTTAGAGAACATGCTTTTTATCGTTGCAACCATTTTGTATTTGCTGAGGCTTGTTTTATGACCCGTAAACTGAACTGCCTTGGTAGAATGTTCCCTATGCACTCGCAGAATCTGTCTCCTGCCGCTGTCAGGTAGAGTGTTGTCAGGGTCCGCGAGAACCCGTTGGTTGATTGTGCTTTTCAGGTCTCTAGGCTCTGATTGATTTTATGCCTACTGTTCTACCAGTGATTGGGCTCAGGGTACTGAAATTTATGACCATACTTGTCAATTTTTCTATGTTCAATTTAGTTCCATCAGCGTTCGGTTCATAGACTTTGCTGCTTTGCAAAAGATGTGTACGCATTGACAATATGATTGTCATCTCCTCTTTTTTTTTTTTGGTACTAGGAATTGAACCCAGGGGCTCTTAACCACTGAGTCACAGCCCCAGCCTTTTTTGATATTTTATTTCGAGATGGGAGGTCTCCCCAAGTTGCTTAGGGCTAAGTTGCTGAGGCTGGCTTTGAACTCCCCATCCTCCTGCCTCAGCCTCCAGAGTTGCTGGGATGACCGGTGTGCGCCACCATGCCTGGCCGTTATCTCCTCTTAATGAAGCTTTATCGCTGTGGAAGAGTCTTCAACCCTCCCGTCGCTGGGTCATGTTCTAAGATTCCTCTGAAATCTACTTTGTTAGGACACCAGCTATTCCTCATAACCACAGGGTGGAAGTCACAGAAGGGATTCGGACTGGTGAAGATCTGGGTGCGCTGTGGACGATGACGGTATCGATGAAGAAGGAGTACTTGACACTGGTCCCTGCTTGCTCTCTTCCAGGGAACCGTGATCCCCTGCAGCCTGTGGCACCGAGAAGGGCGTTTGGGGTCCTTGGACCTTCTCCATACTTTGTGACTTGTGCTCCAGGTTCTTGATATTCGCAGTCGTTGTCTGACTTTAAAAGAGGGGGGACTCTCTGCTTTTCTGCTCTGACGCTTGACAGTTCTGGTGACACCCTGCCTTCCGATGCCAGCCGGTACCCATCAGCAGTGAACCGAGGTTCCACTTCTTCACCTGCTCATCAGCACTTGCCTTGGTCTCTTTCATTACCAACTGTTCTTTTTGACATACGAAAAAGAAAAAAAGGCATGTCACATGGCGCACCGAGACACTCAGGTGAGAGGTGCAGAAATTGGATTCAAATTCACGTGGACCTGGCATGCTATTCCCGGCTTCCCGGGCTGCCTGCGGCTAGCGCCCTTCCCCAGGGGACATGCAGCCTGGTCTCCCTCCCCAGGCGCCAGCCAGGCATGCCCCCATCTCAGAAACCCTTTCCTCCTTGTCCTGGTCCTTCTGGAGGCCGGTTGGACCTGCAGATTTCCAGCCTGAACTCAGCTGCTCAGAAAGTCCCTGCTCCAGGCCTGCTGCCTCCAAGGACAGATACAGAAGGACACCTCTGCCCAGCTAGGTGTGCCTGAGTCCCCGGGCACTTCCTCCTAGCTTGGTATTCAGACCCGAGTTCTACTTAATGCATCACCTATAAACTGCAGGATTGCTTGTCGGAGTCAGTTACCGCATCATTGTTATAAGAAATCCTTTTCTAGGTTTGCTGAATTTGTGCTGTTACCTGGGGAAGGAAAAAAATATAGGTATAGACATATATATTTACCTGCAGCTATTTATCAGCTGCCACTTTTCCCCAGACACATTATTTTAGAAACGTGTCCTGACATCCGGAGCCCCTGCATGGCCCCTGCATCCCTTCCACAAAAAAAAAAAAAAAAAAAAGGTACGTCACATGACGCACCGAGACACCCAGGTGAGAGGTGCAGAAATTGGATTCAAATTCACGGATGAGGTTTCTGCTGGTCTTTGGGGAACCGAGAAGAAAGAGTGCTCAGTAAACCACGTTTATTTAATTTGAAGGACTCTCTTGCCTCCTGCCTTTTAGGGGTTCAAGTGTCTTTTCTTTATGAAATGACTGCGCTAAGAGATGGTAGTCGTTTTATAAAATGTCTTTTTTGGCGAAATATGAAATGGAATGCTGTGTCCATCTTTCTCTGTAGCTGGTTTATTTTAGTTTAGTTTTTCAATCGACAAGTGATGCTCAAATCCCCGGAAACCGCTGTCCTGGTAGCAAGGATTTGGGGGGCAGTGAGGACAACAGTATGGAACCCACTTTTGAAGGCTGGGGGTCGGGTTTTCCAGCCTGGTCTGCTCTCCTGTTGCAACCTGGTCTTGGAAGGTAGCAAGGAAGACAGGAGCAGAAGCTCAAATCATCTCTCAGAATTCTCCCTGCCAAGTACCGTTCTGGGTGCCGTGTGCTCATAAGTCCATCTGGTCTTTGGAACTGCTTGCTGGGGTGACCCAGGATGGTCCTCACTTTACCTTGCGGGGCTCAGGAATGCAGAGGGACCTCACCAACCTCTGGCAGCTGGGCTGGCTCTTGGGGGGAGAGAGGAGCCACAGTTACACCATGTTGATTACTGCATCGAACATCTGAGTTTCTTCATCAGTAAAATAGGATTAGAACTACTTAGGGTTCTAATGGATAAGTTTGTGTGAAAGGGCTCAATATGCTGCTCAGCTTATGGAGTGTGCCCGATTAGTATGTTTTTCTTCTTCTTTTCTGAATCTCTGGGCAAACCCCTTGGGTTTCTCTAGAAGGCAGGTTAGCTGGTCGAGAAGGCAACAGACCCAGATGTTAAGATGTGGCTCCTTGGTTTCTTGGCTGTGAAACCCTAGACAAGTTGCTCACCCTCTCTGTGCTTCACAGTCTCCGACTGTTGCAGCTGAGGTCATTTTTCACTCTGGGTAATACGCAGCCCCGAGAGTGGAAAGATCAGAAGTGAGAGATTGGGAAGCTGCGTCCGGACTCCGCTTGCATTTCTCCTCCTGGATTGGATCCACCGCTGACTGCAGTGAAGTGTGGCTTCGACTCTCCCGCCCTCTGCCTGGCAGATTGGCATCCCCCCAACCCCAGCACCCAGCCAAGAGCCTGCGCGATGCCAGCGCTCACCCCAACAAAGGGAGGCCTGACCAGCTGCAGCGGAGCGTTAACGAAAACCTGAGTCAAACTTCATTTCCTTTTGCAGCGGGAGCCGTGCCCGCCGCAGGCCAGGTGCCAGGCCGGGGTGCCAGTGGGCAGAGGTGCTGCTCTGTGCGAGAGCTCGGCCCCCGGGGCCCCCGGGGGGGCAGCCACTCAGCAGCCACCCTCTCTCCTGCTGTCACGAGGCTCCCGGAGGCACCTGTCCCCGAGCCTGTGCCAATGACAGACCTGGGCAGGTATGAAAACGTCCTGGAGAGAACAGTGAGGCTCCGGGTTAGATTTCCACGTCTCTCAAGACTGACTGTCTTTCCTTTTAGGCCTTTTTATTTTTCTTGCTTGGTCTTAGGTACAAATGACTCATTAGCAAAATTCCAAGTGCAAAATCCAAAGGCATGAGCTGCAGCTCATGCAGAGGAGGACGGTCATGACACGAGAACTGACCTGCAGGGGCTGGAACGGCTCCACATACCACTGTCGGAGCATCTGAGTGCCGGTGGCTGGGCTTTTCACATATTATCTCATTTAATCCTTAAAATATCCAATAAGGTCAATATTCATGGTTCCCATTTCCCAGATGCAGAAACTGAACCTCAGAGAAGACAAGGAAGCTGGTCCAAGGTAACAGAGAGCCGGGGATTTGAACCTGGGACTGGGATTCAAACTCGGGACTGCAACTTCAGAACTGATTCCTGTGGTCCCCAGAGGTCAGTCCCCAAGGCCGCGACCCATCCTCCCAGGGGCTGGCCCGGGTGATACGCCGTACGTGCTGGGGCACATCCTAGCCACTGTCTCTTCTGCACATGCAGAACATGATTGGTCACAGAGGACCCATGGAAAACAGCAAAACATGGTTTCTCCAAGGGAAGGTACCAAACTGGCAGCAGGGGTAGCCGGCTGTGTTCTTGGCACTGCTACTCACTGGCACCTGTTTCCTCTTTAAGTCTGAATTCAGGTTCACTCACAGGGGTGGGGGGCCATGAATTCCAGCTCTGTCCGTTCTGATCCCTTCATAGTGTCCAGAAAGGAACGCCGAGGCTCGGCGAGCGATTGGTGATGTCTGTCACCAAGGGGAGGCACCTACCTGCGAAGGTTTGCAAATCCCAAACCAGAGGATCTCCAAACTCTCTGAAAAGAACCCCGAGTCTCATTAAAGAGCGGTGGCTTCCCCCGAGCGCCAGGTGAGAGGGGCGAGAGCTCAGAGTGGTCAGATGGGAGACGGGCACCTGCCTTCCTGCTTGCTGTGTGACTCTCGACTTCGGCCACTGCTCCTATCCAAGCCATGACGGGGCCTGGACTTTCTTGCTGATAAATGCAGTTCAGCTTTGAGCCTCTTTTCTACCTGCAAGTGGAGAGTCCACCCTGCTGAACCCAGGCCCCCGGGCACCTCCGGGTTAAACCCGGTCTCTGAGCAGAGCCGCGCATCATGCGTGGCAGGGTAGCTTCTGAGGACCGTGTCTTTAGGTGACTTCATAGAGGTGGCTTGTGCAATCGGGGACAGCTGTGGCATCAGTGGAGACGGGCTGTCCTGGGCCACCTCAGCATGTGCTGTGTGGTGCGTGACCGCGATCGCTTGGCCATTTCAGGATTCTCTTTCCTTGTCCTCTGTCCTTACCTCCTGGGTGGCACTGAGTTCAATGAAGGCTTCCGTCCTTGCCGGCTCTGCCGACTCAGGAGACATCCCTCCCGGTGCTCCCATCAGCACCTGCAGCGTCAGGCCGAGTGGCCATGGTCCTTGTTCCTACTGAGAGACCCCATAAGGAAGTGGCGTCAGGGTTCCCTGGGGGACTCTAGGTGGCTTACTGGGGTCTGGTCAGCTCCTTCCACCAGGGGACGGCCTGCAACCTGGGAGCCACTCTGATGTCCGCCTCGTCAATGCACCTGGGATCTAGCTGGCACCTCGCCCTCTGCGGTTTCCCATGAGCCCCCTCTTCCCTTCTGCCTGAAGGACAGAGCCCTGGGGCCCTTCCAGGGAAACCCTGCAGATTCTCTTTCCATCAACTAACAAGAAAAAGAGATTATGCCTCAATACCTTCTTCTATTCTCTGGTGTATTTGAACCAGCTCTGGCTTTAGGGGATAGCATTTCTTTTTTTTTTCACCTGCTCAAATATTTGACATTTTCTGTTGAAATCCACGGCTTTCCATAGTATGGTTTCAGTCACAGATACACAAAAGCCTGCCCAGGAATTCCAAGCAATACTTTGAATTTTTTGCAGGGGGGGCAGGGGTGGTACTGGGGATTGACCCCAGGGGCGCTCAGCCACTGAGCCACCTCCCCAGCCCTTCTTATATTTTCTTTAGAGACAGGGTCTCACTGAGTTGCTTAGGGCCTCGCTTTTGCGGAGGCTGACCTCGAACTTGCGATCCTCCTGCCTCAGCCTCCCGAGCCGCTGGGATGACAGGCATGTGGCCCCTGTGCCGGGCCTTGATTTTTGATTCTTCTTCTTCTTCTTTTTTTTTTTTTTCAACTTCCCTTCCCTGGGGGCAATTTGCTGCATCCCTACTGGATTCTAGAAGGATGCCGGGCCAGAAAGGGACCCTGGAAACACAAGCTGTGTGGCTCGGCCAACTTAACCTCTGGGGGTGCTGGTACGTCGGTGGCTGTGGTTCCACCTGCCGGGAGGTTTCTGTCCATCGTGCCGCCTCAGCCACACCGTGAGAAGATGCCCACACCTGCTCTTTCGGCCTCGGTCAGCCTCCATCCATCCCTTCACCCGCCGCATCTCCTTCGCTCTTGCTTTCCTCCCTTTAGGCGGCGTGTTAAAGAACAAATTTATTTATAGTTGTAATAGACATGGCAATCGTACCTACTTACAGGGCTCGGTGACATTTCCATACATGTATACAGCGTGCCGTGATCAGGTCGGGTAGTGAGCATGTCCTTCACCCCTGACGGGTATGGCTTCTCTGTCTTGGCGACATTCAGAAATCCTCTCCGCAGGCTGCATTCAGCTGACTGCGGCCAAGCCCAGCTACCCTGCCGGGCCAAAGGGCGGGAGAAGCTGCTCCTGCCACCCCAGGGCACCCCGGGGCTGGGACCCCGCCCCTCTCCTCCTCCCGGTTCTCCACGCTCTGCCCGGTGCTGGTAATAGCTCTTCCACCTTCTGCTCCTGTGACGTCCACGTTGTAGCTTCCACGTGCAAGGGACAATTTTTGGCATTTGGTCTTTCTGTGTCTGACTTAATTCACTTAATGTCACACATGGTTATTTCTTTTTTTTTTTTTTTTTTTTTTGATTGGTGCAAGATCCAGGTACCGACTGATGGGATCTGTTGGGACGTATTCGTACGTGCACGTGATGTAACAATAATATTTGACCAATATCACTCCCCCGTGCCTCCCGGTCCCTGGTCCCCTTTCCTCTGCTGATCTCTGATTTTTAGGAGATCCCCCCACCTTTCTTTTCCTTTTTCCTCTCCAGCTTCCACAAGTGAGAGGAAACACACGACCTTCTGAGTTTGACTTATTTTGTTTAACATGATGGTCTCTATTTCCATCCATTTTCCTGGAAATGCCATAATTTCATTCTTCTTTATGGCTCAGTAAAACTCCATTGTGTATAGACAATTTCTTTATCCAGTCACCCGGGGATGGACACCTAGGTTGGTTCCCCAGCGTGGCTATTGTGAACTGTGCTGCTATAAACATGAGCAATGCATGCTTACTTCTTAAACCTGTGCTGAGTTTGGAATCCAGCTTTGGAGGCCGAAGCAGGAGGATCACAAGTTTGAGGCCGAGGCCCAAGGATTACAAGTTCCAGGGCCTCAGCAACTTTGCAAGGCCCTAAGCAACTTAGGCAGACTCTGCTTCAAAATAAAACATAAAAGGGCTGAGGATGTGGCTCAGTGGTTAAGTGCCCCTGGTTTCAATCCCTGGTACCAAAAAAAAAAAAGTACATCGCTCACATAGAGACACACTCTCACACACACACTCTCTCTTGCACCCTCTCACCTGAGTCTGTACTTGAGTGTGCTAGCACGCTAGTGAATGTAAGTGGGAACACACGTGCTCATGTCAGTGCAAGGCCATGAGTGTGAACGTGGGGTGAACGCGCGCAGGAAGCGCTTTCAGATTCACCGCTCTCTCCAGTACCTCCCCAGGGCCTGCCAGAGAATCCACGCTCCATACATGTTGGTCATAGACTTAAAAGTTAAAAATCTCTTAACTGCAGCACGTAGCATCCGCGTGCATGTGCCTGTGAGCCTGGGAGGGAAAGGGTGGGAGTTAGGTGGAAACACCAGCGAGCCAGCAGATGACAGCGCACAGGAAAGAGCATGCGCAGATGAACGGGACGGAAGCCGGGACTTCTTCCACCTTCAGGGATTGCAGGGATGGGTGGATCCAGCACCCTGCTCTGTAGGAGTGGGGCGTGGGCAGTCCCCACACCCTGAGCTTCCTGTCTGAGCTGGCCACATGGCTGTTCTTCTCATGGGCTCCAACCTTAGCAAGAAGCCCATCATGCCTTAGGGCAAGGCTACAGCCTGTGTTGCTGTCCAGGAGGGAGACCCCAGAGCTACCAGGTGGCCTTTACAGAGGAGCCGGTGGTTGGCCCCAAGGATGCCTGGTCCACGGGTAGATCAACAAAAACTGTTAATATTAAGCAAACAAGCAAACTAAACTCTTCACATCAGTGTTCAGCACCAATAATTATCTTATGGGCTTTTAATGCCCAAGTTGGGAAATTAAAACAGGAAGAGACATACATTTCCACCCCTAAAAGTGCACTTTGAGCTGGTGGGCCTGGTGCCCACCGCTGGACCCTTCACATAATTAAGTCATTGTCAAACATTGATTGAGCACATGTTCTTTGTCAGACCCTGAGGGAGGTTCTGGGGAATACATCAGTGAATAGGATAGAGAGCTTCCTTCCTTCCTCAGTCCCAGGAAAGTCATTCATTCATTCATTCATTCATCAATTTTCTGACTCCTCCTGATTCTATAGCAGAGATCGAGGCTGTTATCACAAATCACACAGAGGCATGTCATCCCAGTGGCTCGGGAGGCTGAGACAGGAGGATCGAGAGTTCAAAGCCAGCCTCAGCAAAAGCGAGGCTCTAAGCAACTCAGTGAGACCCTGTCTCTAAATAAAATATAAAATAGGGCTGGGGAGGTGGCTCAGTGGTTGAGTGCTCCTGAGTTCCATCCCCAGTACCAAAAAATATTAATAATAATCACACGCGGATATGTCCATTCAGTCAACAAATGCTGGTTGGCATCTACTCTGTGCCAGACCGTGAGCGACTGGTTCATGCATTCAGCCTATATTTATTGGGAGCCATTAACAGACCAGGCCAGTTCTAGGTGCTGGGGGTGCAGCCAGACAGACAAGGTCCCTGCCTTTGGGGCATCTTGCAGGGTCACCCCTGCGTTGGTGGCTTTAGCAGTTAGGAAGGCCAAAGCAGAAAGAGCATCGCAGGTGGTGGGATGGACAGGTCCAGGGGTCCCTGAGGAGCTGGCGGGGAAGGAGACCGGTCGTATCCTCCAATTCCCCAGCGGTCGCCCGGGATTCGTGCTCCCCTATGGGAGCTCACGGGGCCCCTCCCGGCCCGCCCTCGCCTCCTCTCCTGGGCCAGCGGGCTGCTCTCTCTTAGCATCTCCACCTCCGGCCTAATGCGCGGCTATTTCTGCTTTGAAAGCACTGTCACAATGCATATCCACCTCCTCTCTCCTCTCAGCTTCGTGGAGTGGACGTCTGGCCGGCCGAGGAGAACGCACATCAATAATGCGCGTTGTCATTGCGGTCAAAGCCGCTCCTGCTCGGCCTCCGCGCTGAGCGCGCACAGCGACCTCACTCTCGGGCTCCCTCCCCCAGCGCCCCTACTCCGCGCTCCTGCAGGAAGTCTGCTCCGGGCAGCTTCGCAGGGATCCCGCGGCTTATTTCTGCCTGACCAAGCTGATTTTTTTCTCCTCCCTTATTCTCTCAAGGTTTTGTTCTTGGCACACTTGCCGGAGACGCTAGGGCTTGCAGTGAACCGAAATGTTATTCATTGCTAAGAAAAAAAAGATTCAGCCAAGTAAAGACAGCAGCTTCCCATGCAATAGGTTTTTAGCCATCAGGGAAAAGCTTCGGTGGGGAGTGGGAATCCGTGCACACTTAGCTCTTGTGACAGCGTTCTTGCTATTTGCTTTAAGGAGTCTCCTTGGCCATGAGGAGGCTTGTCAGGAGCAGAAGCCAGGAAAGGCATGAGCTGAGAGACAGCTTGGTCAAAGGGGTCTCCAAACAGCAGCGGATCCATTGGTTGATCAATCGATTGATTGATTCAGTAAATATTTATCAAGCATCTCTGGGTCAGGCACTACGCTAGGTGCTTGTCATACACGGAGGATCAGGAAGAGAGGTTGCCTGTCCTTGCAAATCCCACAGTCACAGGGTAGAGACAGGTGATGGAAACTTACCCGGCAACCTACGGCATGGAAAAGAATATTCGGAAATCACGCATCTGGTAAAGGGTCCCCAACCAGAATATGTAAAGAATTCCTTCAACTCAATCACCAAGAAGCCCCAGATAACCCAATTTTTAAAAATGGGCCTCAGTAGACATTTCTGTGAGGAAGATACACACCTGGTGGTCAAGCCCATGAAAAGATAAAAGATGGTCAACATCAGTCAACCTCAGGGAAAGCAAGCCAGACTCGGGACTGTATGACAACCTGAATGTTCTTAACGCCACCCAACTATACGCTTAAAAACAGCCGAGATGGCAGAGGGCAGATGCGTTTCAGGTCCACCAATAAGGATCTCCCTAACGCATGGTTTTGCACCATTACAAATGCCACGTGGGATCTCTTGGACCAGGGACGACGGGAAGTCCAAGTCCTATTTGATGAGTGGTTCGGGAAGGCTTCCGGAGGAGGTGACCCTTACGCTGAGACCTGGAGGTGGCAGAGGAAGAGTCAAGATCACTAAGGGGCAGGGAAAGGAATTCCCCGCAGAGCGTGCAACCTGAGCAAGGCTAGGGTGGCAGATTGAAAGAAGCCGGGAGGGTGCAGCCAGGGGTAAGGGTGACGAATTTCTGAGCAGACCAGAGTATTTGTCTGCATCCAAGGTCTAGTGCAAAACCACTGCATGTTTATAACCAGAGCAGACTCGGGCTTCCTTAAGAAGGTTACTCTCTTGCAGCATCGACTGTAGCGGGGACAGGTCACCGGTGGGGAGGAGAGATGAGGGGTGGGGATAGTGGGGTGCAGACAGAATCCAGCGGCTGGCTACATGCATGAGGCAAAGGAAGCCAATCCCTGCTCGGACTTTTGTGCCAGGGTGCATGGTGAGGTGTTGAGGCTATAAATGGGAACAGGTCAGGAAGTCAGGATTGAGAACAGGGAAGGAGACAGCTCAAGAGGAGAGGGGCTCAGGAATGAGCTCCGGGGCTGGAGGTCCGCTCGCCTGGCCTTCATGGAGAAGCTACAGATATTTACTGTGGTTGCAGCTGTCAATTCTGCAGGCTCACAGAACCTTCTAGTGGGACCAGCAAACAGCAGGCTATCGCTGAACAATTCTCAAGCCCCACGGTGTTGGGGTGAGTGCCGAAAGCACACCTTTCTTGTTACACAATGCCGAGCTCAGGAGAGCTGATGATTACCGTAAGCTTCCCGCGCTGCTATGGTAACCGGCCCCAATGGCAGCGAGGCCCTGGGAGAACGGAGCAGACGGAATTGTCGGGATCTGAAAGCAAGATGGACTGTATGACCTTGGGGGGAAAAACCGCTCTATTTAGGTTTATTAAAAACTTGCACTGCTGTTCTATGATGAACGTGGTTTACTTGTGTAAGAAAATAAAATCAAGGGAAAAAGACATTGTTGGGCTCACTCATTGCCAGAGGTCACGTGTATGCACACAAATGCCTGCAGAGAGCAACGGGGGCGGCGAGATACTGAAGTTCTTTAAATTGTTCATGACTTTCGTTGCAATAACTATACTTCTGAGATTCCTCTTTCACGAAATAAGTCGGAATATGAAATAAAATCTTTATGGATAGAAGCATGTTTGCTCTAGTGTTTTTCCTAACAGGTGAAAAATCGAAAACATTGTAACTGTCCAATATTAGGGCCAATAAATTCTGTATTCTTCTATTCAGTGAAATAGTATGCAGCCATGAAAAGAACAGGTTCTCCAATCCTGATGAGGCTCATGACACAGCAGAGCGTGTGTGTGTGGTTAATCTCAACCTCAGAAAGACAGATTTACAATAGTAGATAGAACATTCAGAACAGACTAGAAGGAGAGGTATCCAAACGCGAACCACCTGTGTGTTAGTGTTGGGATCGTGAATACTTTCCTTTCTTTTCTATCATTTTTTTTTCCTTTGGGTACTGGGCATGGAACCCAGGGGTGCTTAACCAGGTGCACCAAATGCATCAGCCAGCTAAGATATTTCCAGTGCCTGCCTGTATTGGGACCTAACGCCATGGAAGTCAAGGAATATCTCTCTGTATTTGATAACGCAGAACGTTACTTTTAATAAGAAAAAGTGTTTCCAAATTAACTTGATAATGGAGAAATGGACTGAGTTGTAAAACAGTCAGATCTTCCCATGGGTGGGGGAGCAGATAATAGCCATATGTGGGGGGGGGCACCTCGCCTAGTCCTTATTAACTTGGCTTTGGACTTGGTGTTGGACAGCTTTTGAGACCTGGCTGGGCAATGTACTGACTGTGTGACCTTGTGTAAGTGTCTCAACCTCTCTGAGACAGCTTCCCCCTCTCCCCTGTGACATTGAGATGATAACAGTGTCCCTGTGCAGGGGCAGGGAGAATTATTCTAAACAACGCCACTGACCACTTAACCACCGCCCGGCGTGAGGATCGCCCTCCGTAAACATCCGCCATTCTTTTCTTTTTAAATTAATTAATTAATTAATTTTTTTATTGTAAACAAATGGGATACATGTTGTTTCTCTGTTTGTACATGGAGTCAATGCATACCATTTGTGTAATCATAAATTTACATAGGGTAATGTTGTTTGATTCATTCTGTTATTTTTTTCCTTCCCCCCACCCCTCCTACCCCTCTTTTCCCTCTATACAGTCCTTCCTTCCCCCATTCTTGCCCCCCTCCCTAACCCTAACTCTAACCCTAACACTAACCTCTCCCACCCCCCATTATGTGTCATCATCCACTTATCAGCGAGATCATTCGTCCTTTGGTTTTTTGAGATTGGCTTATCTCACTTAGCATGATATTCTCCAATTTCATCCATTTGCCTGCAAGTGCCATAATTTTATCATTCTTTATGGCTGAGTAATATTCCATTGTATATGTATGCCACAGTTTCTTTATCCATTCATCAACCGAAGGACATCTAGGTCGGTTCCACAATCTGGCTATTGTGAACTGAGCAGCTATGAACATTGATGTGGCTGTATCTCTGTAGTATGCTGATTTTAAGTCCTTTGGGTATAGGCCAAGGAGTGGCATAGCTGGGTCAAATGGTGGTTCCATTCCAAGCTTTCTGAGGAGTCTCCACACTGCTTTCCAGAGTGGCTGCACTAATTTGCAACCCCACCAGCAATGTATGAGTGCGCCCTTTTCCCCACATCCTCGCCAACACCTAATATTCTTATTGCCAAGGGATTAAGTTAAAGAGACATTTGTAGCAACTGTTGACGACTGAGGAATCCGGATGGCGTGGATGTGAAGGAGGCAGGCGTTTGAGGACAGCGAGGCTGTCACCGAGTCTCTGGGCGGGACGCGGAGCCCCCGGAGTCTGATCCGCCGCTGCTCAGAATGAGGGACGCTCCTCCTCGCAGGCGCTGCCCGCAGCACCCACCAGAGGGCTTGCATCGCAAAGGCTCACGGGAAAATGACGGACTGGGAATACTTTGTTTTTCCTGCGACTGAAAAATCAGCATCTCTCGGAGGACACCTGCCCCAAGCTGTCAAGCGCCACCCCAAAGGCTTTAGCCCCAGGTCCTCACTGCAGGGGCTTGCTGCCTCGGTTCAAGGTCTCCGCTCCCACTGGGCTCCCTTTCGCACCCCGCGTCCACTGGGAGGCCCACCTTATTGGTTTTGGTTTTGCATGTTGGCAGCTCACCTGCCAGTGAACTCCTACTCGGCCCTCAAAACCCTCTCCGGGAAATCCCTCCAGGACGCGTCCTCTTAGAATGAATCCCTCCCGAAGCGATGCCTTCATGCCCGTGGGTTAGAGGGCCGCGTGCCCCTACAACCACCCGGGCCTTGCTTGTCCTCCGAAGCTCTTGTCACAGCTGTGCCAGAGTCGTTCACCACGGGCTGGCCTAATGTCCCTGTGCAGGCAGGGTCTGTCTCTCGGGCCACTCTGTGGTCCTCGGGAGTGAGTGGCACTTGGCACCCGGGAGCCTTAGAGCGGCTTTGCTCAGATGGAAGGAAGGAACGTTCTGTTGCGGTGGGAGGGGACTTTCAAGTCCCTGCTCCCTCCCGCGGCCTCCGGGGAGACGCACAGCTAGGGCTCTTCTCCAGGTGGTGGACGACCCTGTGCCGAGAGCGCCTCCTCTGAGCGGCACAAGGACAAGCCCTTCCTCGCCCAGCGACCAGTGGGGGTGGGGCATAAAGACGGACCACCCAGCCAATCGCAGGACCGTGCCCAGGGGCCAGTCCGAGTCTGGTGCCTCTCTGGGCATGGCCAGCGCTGGCTCTGGTCTGTGTCACGGCTTCTCTCTGTCCCGCTGGCCGCCACCCCGCTCCTCCACGGCCGTTCCTCTGCGGGGTGGGCTCTGCTGCTTCTCTATCTGGTCCAGGATCTGCTACCCTGAGAACCTAACCTTGTCCCTCTCCAGTCCCCGTCCTGTTGGGGGACATGGATTTGCTCCACGTCAAATATTCCCCAAGCGAATGCACGGGGGAGCAAATCCCCTTTGGATGGGTGGGAGCTCGCTGGCCTCCCACCCTAAACCGAGAGCTGTCCGAGGGAAGCTGCCGTGTCTGCTTCCTGTCCGGTATCTTGGTGCCTAACGCCATTCCAGGTATACAGCAGGCGCTCACTAAATGCCTGCAGAATGACGGAGGCCTGAGTTTCGCAGGAGGAAAGACTAAATAAAGCAAGAGAAGGCGGATGAGCATGCAACCGCTTCCACTCCCAGACTAAGAGGAAGCACTCTCCCGGCTTTGTCCACGTTGGGCCAGGAGCGCTCTTTCCAGAATGACCAGAGGGCTCTGGGGAGTGTCCTCCTCCGCTGTCTTTCTCAAAGGCCTTTTCAATACTGCTCATGGGAGGGAGAGGCCGGCTCAGGACACAGCCGGGGTTGATAAGGACAAGGACCTCTTTGGACACAGCCTCTGTGACCTCCACCGGAGGCAACTCGGCCATAGCAACAGGTCTCCTCAGGCTGGGAGTCTTGGGGCAATTGCACAAGTGGATTCTGGCAATTAACATGGGGGTCTCTAATGCCCAGGCCTGGGAGAGGCAGCTTAGCGATCAAATGACTCCACCCCTCACAGCCTCAATGACTTCCCCTGGAAAATGGGTCCACTCCAGGCCTCCCCAGAGCAGAGATGAACAGGAGCAGAGCATCCCAGGACCACTGCCAGGGATGTGCACAATGTCCTTGCAGTGAAACTTGAGCTGTCGCTCGGGTTCCCCACCCCACCCCTGGAAGCCGGCTAAGACCTTAGTCCAATTGGGATTCAAGCTAAATCTGGAATCACACAGACAGGATCTGACTTCCCCCCCACCTGTGTGACCTGGAGCAAGATACTTACCCTCTCTGAGTCTCAGAGAGTTCACCTGCAAAACAGGGCTAATAAAGCCTATTCTTAGAGGTCCTTGAGAGAATTAAACCACTGTACGTAACCCATTTAGGGCTCTCCCTGACTCTGAGCCTAAGTTGGCTTCTGTAATCTTTCCAATTATGGATGCGGCTCTATTGCCAAGGTAATTATTTCGGAATGGAGTGGTTCACCGAGGCTGAGCCACATCGCCATCTCTGGCTGGCCCAGTTATTTCCTTCCAATCTGCGTCACCTTTTTTAAAAACACATTATACTTCAATTTTTTTCTGATTACATAAGTAACACATGCTCATTGTAGTATATTTGGAAACCACAGAAAAGCACAAAGAAGCAAATAAATATCACCCAGAGATAAACACTGGTAACACTTTGGCTTATTTTCTTGCTGTCTGTATTCTGCGCTGTATCCACATATGTGTATATATATAAATATTGCCGGTCCTCCCTTAATTTGGGTCATGTGGTATTGCATGGTATAAATCAGATTATAACCCGACTTTCCCACTTGATAAATCGTGGGCATTTTCTGTAAAATGAAACATCCTTCCGTAACATGATTTTTAATCATTTCCTGGCATTCCATCTGATAGAGGTTTTCTATTTTGTGACTACATCCTACTTATTTATCCATTTCCCCTAGTATGGCTTCTCCTCGCCCCAAATTTTATTACTATAACCAAATCTGTGATGGATATTCTGTGTTTAAATCTTTGTAGACCTTTTATATTACTAGACTAAATTCTTCAAGGTGAATGAATTCCTGCTTGAGAAGATACCTATTATTTTTTTAGAATTTTTTTCACAATGCCTTTATTTATTTATTTACATTTATGTGGAGCTGAGGATCGAACCCAGTGCCTCACACATGCCAGGCAAGGGCTCTGCCACTGAGCTACAGCCCCAGCCCTGATACACATATTTTTGAAGTAGGGATTTTTGCATCCAGGATTTCTGGGGCATATGATCAATTTACACAATTATATAATTATTATTTTTATGACATGATTTCCAATTGTTTGGTTGTTGACTACCACTCTCTTGAGAAACTTTACCAATTTGCATCATTTCCAATTAGTGTATGAGCATCCTATTTTCTCACACCATGCCAACAGTGACTACTGGCATTTTGTTTTAAATAAAACTTCCTCTAGTTTTTAAAACACAAAAAAAATCAAAGGGAACTCATTCCATACTCAATTCCACCACAAAGTTGCTGTGTGACCTTGGGTGTGTTATTGTCCACTAGACTTCGGTATCGTTATCTATCAGATGAAGGGATGAACTTAAATCTTCTGATTATTTTGGTTATAAGTGACAGAAGTCAAATTCAATTGGCTTACAGCAAGAACTAATCATTGATCAACTCATATAGTTGTAAAGTTCAGGGAGAACTTCAGGCACAGCTGCATCCAGGATTCACATGGAATCATCAAGAATTCATTTCTTCTGTGATCAGGGGTTTTGTTTCTGTTTCTGCACTGGAATCTCAAAGCTAATGTTCTCCTAGGGTAGCATCCCCTCTCTTAGACTAGAGTCTCAGGGTTCATTTTGATTGGACTAGCTTGTGTCATGTAACCCTAACAGACCAATCACTGTGGAGAAGGGGCTGGGCTATGCTAATTAATCAGACCTAGACCTCCAAATCGTCCTGCAGTTGGGGAGAGATGTTCACTCAGTGGACACCGGGGGTGGTGTGACCAGAAGCTGGTGGAATTAACACAGTCCTCCTCTAAGGAGTCCTCTACCCATGACCTTCTAGGAGTCTGGGAAACAGGTTTCCCAGAACATTTCCTGCAGAGGCTGTGCATGCCTGGTTTCTCCATGGCCAATGTCTCCTGCCATTAAATTCATGGGTGACTCGTTTCAGTTATCTTTGCTCTGGGAGTAATGGAACAGAGGGGAGGTAATTACCATATAGATTTATAGACCTCTGCTCAACCAACAGGGTCCTTTCCCTGCCAAATCACAAAGCCAGCCTCATAAATATTAATCAGAAGGAAAGAGCAATCAACTCAAGTGGGAGAGGAAATGGCAAATTGCTTTTTCCTCTCTAGGACATAAAAGCAACATTCATTTATTGCATGACCAGAGGCTGGCTGGCACTCTGCCTGTCTCTCCCAGGTCTCAATGATAATAGTAATAGTAATAATAATAACAAAAACAAGGACATTAGCTGCTACTTAGGAAGTACCTACTACCCACTAGACAGAAATGTGGCACTTCACGTACGTGAATTTATCTCCCACTCTGTAGATGAGGAAACCGAGGTTCCGGAAGGTCAGATTACTTTCCCAGGAAAACACAGCCTGTAGGTAATTCGTTGAGCCGGGATTAGATCCTGCCCTCAATATCAGATTCATTTCTTTCTTTGTTTTTCTTTTTTGGTACGGGGGATTGGACCCAGAGGCGCTTAACCACTGAACCACATCCCCAGTCCTTTTTAATATTTTATTTAGAGACAGGGTCTCTGTGAGTTGCTTAGGGCCTCACTGAGTTGCTGAGGCCGGTCTTGAATTCGTGATCCTCCTGCCTCAGCCTCCCGAGCCACTGGAATTACAGGCCTGCATCACTGCGCCTAGCTTTGGGTCCATTTCTGCTTAACAGGCTGAGTAGGATTTCTAGAAGAGGGAGGAAATTGATTGCTCCTTGTGGTTTGGGTTTTGGGGAGTCTATAAATCAGATTTCTGTTTTGCCTTTTAGGTGTCAGCAAGAGGTTCCTGGCTGCTTTTGTAAAGGGTTGTCGCTTTACAGATCTCGAAGCCTGAAGCTCCTGCTCTGGCTTTGGATGGGAGCCAGGTTTATACGTTTTGCCTGGATTTCAGGTTCGTGATCACTTTGCCATATGGCCAGTCTCAGACCCATTTTACAGACAAGAACATTGAGGCCGGAGGGAGGATGTGAGACCTAGGTCTAATTTTCATTCACGTGTTCAATGACTATTGAATGCTTAGTGGACTCTTAGATTCCTCTTAAGCCACTTGGGAGGCTCACAGATAATCTCCTTCTCACTCTGAAACTCAAAGACTGAGACCCGCGGACCCCTGAGGGCCGGGAGATGTGACGCCGTCCACCCAAGCACGCTGAATTCGAGTCACTTACCTTTGTTCCCAAACCTGTTTATGCCAGTTGTACTTGTGATCACGACACAATGTAATTAAGCAAACCAATGAAATAAAATGCATGTGAAGAGAGAGGGGTGTGTTTCTATGAGTAGGAATCTGAATGCTCTAGGAAGATTCCAGAGAGGAGCGTTCTTGGGGGCGGGTGGGGAAGAGCACCTGCTGTCAAACTGGGCGTGGGAGGAGCCTGGGCACCCCTAGGTGGCGTGGCAAGTGTATGTGAAGTCCCTACCGCCAGCACCTGCCCTGTGGAAAATCCCCACTTTCTGTCTTGAGATTAGTGCATCAGTGGACATGGGTTTCAGGGGGGGGAAATGTTAAGGGACTTATTGATTTTTTTTGTTCTTAGTTTTAACCAATTTCCTCAGGGTGGACTGACCAGTTCCTGGTCCTGTGTGTATGGGGTGCACAGCCACCTTAGGGTGCCCCTGGTGACCTGTTGCAGGACTCTGGGGAGATCGGGAGACGCAGCACCTGAACACATGGAAAATGACTTCGCGTTTGCCCCCTCCCCCACCTTCCTTTGAGAGAGACCACTTGCACCTCCTCTGCCCCGCGTCCTCTCTGACACCTCCCAACCCTCCCTCCTCCCCCATCCCATCACTTCCTCCCTCCCTTCCACCCCTGTTCTTCTCCCTCCCTCTACTGCTCAGCCTTTCTTCTCTCCTGTTCGCCCGCTCTCCCCTCCTGCCTACAAATATTAATTGAGCATCTACTATGTGTCACCCTTGGGCTGACTCTGGGGAGATGCTAGCGTCCCTCCTCTCAATCAGCTTATAGACTCATAGCTAATAGAGAAGACAACAGACATTAGCCAATCAGAAAAGCCAGTGATAATCACCAAGGGCTTTAAATGCCATGAAAACAGGAGACAGGAAAAAAGGACTGTGGAGGAGGCTGAGCTGGAGAAACGCAAGGAAGGCTTCCAGGAGGAGGTGACGCTGAAGCGGAAACCAGGGATGAGAAGGAGCTGGTTGGGAGAAAGCTGGGAGAAGACATTGCATAAGGAACCCCATGAGGAAGGGTTAGAAGCAGGGGAGAAAGGGAAGGAAGGCGGCCCAGGGCAGCTGGAGTCTGGAGGATGGGGAGGTCGGTGGGGTCTGGAGGCCAAGATGGGGACTTGGACTTGATTAGAAAGGCGAGAGGGAGCTTGCAAGTGTTCAAGCAGGGAGCCAGTCCTCGCTGCCTCTCATATAATTTAAAAATCAAACCTTTTACTCTGAGATAACTGTAGATTTGTATGAGTTGTAAGAAATAACACAGAGATCCAATGCACTTTGTAGCTGGTTCCCCCTTCCGGGACTATCTTGCAAAACTATGGTACAACATCATGACAGGGATATTGACCTTGGAACCATCAAGATCAGATCATTCCCATCACCACCAGGACCCCTCCTGTTGCCCTTCAGAGTGACTCCATCCTCTCTCTTACCCCACCTCCTCCCTCTCATCCCCATCTCCTCCTTGATCCCTGGCAAATATTCATCATTTCCTCATTTCTATGACTTTGTCGTTTCAAAAGTGTTATATAAACCAAATCATATAGTCCTTGACCTTTTGCAACGGGCTTTCCCTCACTGAGCACAAATCCCTGGAGATTAATCTGAATCGCTGTAGGTATCAATGGTTCACCCTTTTTCATCACTGCATAGCATTCCACACCATGGATATACCACAGGGTGTTCACCATTTACCATCGAAGGATACCTGATTATTTCCAGTTTCTGGCCATTACAAATAAAACTACTATAAACATCCCTGTACAGGTTTCTGTGTGCATTTAAAATGTTTCTTTACCTGAAGTAAATGACTAAGTGCTCAATTTCTGGGTCCTATGGCATTTGCACATTTTATAAGGACTTGTGAAACTTTTCCAGGGTGATCATCCCATTTAATATTGCCATTTGAAATGTATGAGTGATCCAATATCTCTGCATCTTTAGATGCCAATCATGTCTCTATTTTTTTTTTTTTTTAAATTTCAGGCATTCAAATAGGTGGGTATTTAAACCCTCCTTGTGGGTTTAAATCGCATTTGCTGGTGGCTCACGATCTCCAGCAATTTTGCCTGGGTTCATCGCCATCTGTGGATCCTCTTTGGCAAACCATGTTCTTGTACAAAGGCATCTCTCTGCCTTTGTAGATGAGTGAACTCAACAAGCTGGTTCTGACCTGCAAATGATGTTTCATAAATGCTCCTCCAAGGAACAAATTCAGGACTAGGGGCATCATCAAAACTTGAACCTGGCTTTCTCTGAATCAGTGTCCCCTCTCACAGCCCAGACCCTGCCACCCAAAGTATAAATCTTCCCCCGCCTCCCGCACACAGGCACACCGTGGATGGTGTCGGTACATTTCATCTAGAAAGGATTTGATGCCCAGAGACTAGCTCTTGCTACATAATTAGGTCTAGCAAAGCTTATGAATGTCGTCCCAGATTATAATCACTTTTTAATTATATTTACCTTTGTCGGCAGAGAGGTGAGATGTATTATTGGCTCTGGGAGGTAACAATTCAAATCTTCATCCAAAGAGGCAGGCGCCCCAAGGAAGCCGTACAGGCAGGAAAAACATGCCCGGAGAAGAATCAAAGAAATTAAAACAGATCCTCAGACACATCCCTCTGGCTTCTTGACAGTCCTGGATTCTGAAGCCAGGAACCCAGAGGTCTTATGGTTTTCTTCTCCACACACCAGGGACCTGGGAGACTAACAACAGGTCTGTTCCAGAGCACGGACTACCTACTGCATGAAGCACTTCTTATTTCTCATTTAATCTGCACCAATAACCCTGGGCAGTCGCTCCTCTTATTGTCATTTCCCTTTTACATGTACAGAGGTTAATTGAGGCACAGAGAAGACAAGAGACTTGCCCAAGGCCACACAGCCAGGAAGAGGTAAAGCTAGAATTCAAATTCAAGCTCAGCTCTGTCAAGGGTGGTTTAGCATATGCAAATCAATAAATGCAATTCACCATGTAAATAGAATTAAGAACAAAAATCACACCGTCTCCTCTATAGATACAGAGAAAGTCTCTGAAAAATTCAGCCCCCATTCAGGATAAAAGCACTGAATAAATACTGTATTTTCTTTACCCATTCATTTACTGATGGGCTCCTGGGTTGGTTCCGTAACTTGGCTATTGTGAATTGTGCTGCTATAAACATTGACGTACACGAATCACTAGAGTGTGTGGACTTTCATTCTTTGATAAATACCAAGGAGTGGAATAGCTGGGTCGTATGGTGGTTTCATCTATTATCTTTTGAGGAAGCTCCATACTGCTTTCCAAAGTGGTGGTTAAAAATATATGTAATAAACTAGGGATAGAAAGAACTTACCTCAACATCCTAAGAATCCTATATCACAAACCGAAAGTCAGTATCTTATGAATGGGGAAAACCTGAAAGCATATCCTTTAAAATCTGGGACAAGATTTTCACTTTCACCACCCCTATTTAATACAGTATTAGGAATTCTAGCCAGAGCAATTAGACAAGAGAAAGAAATAAAAGAGCTAAGAATAGGAAAGGAAGAAGTCAAATTGCCACTGTTTGTAGATGACATGACCCCATACTTAGAAGATCCTAAAAGTTCCACCAGGACACTGCTAGAGCTAAAAAATTCACTAAAGCTGCTGGTTGCAAAAATCAACCTCCAGAAATCAGTAGCTTTTCTATGCACCAACAGTGAACCTGCTGAGAAAAAAAAATCAGAAAAACAATCCTATTCATAACTGCCTCAAAAAAGAAAAAGAAAAAGAAAAACAAACCAGGAATAAATCTAACCAAGGAGGTGGGAGACCTCTACAGTGTAAACCACAGAACACTAAAGAAGAAGCTAATAGAAGATGGAAAGGTCTCCCATGTTCATGGATAGGCAGGGTTCAAGTGTTTAAGTGGCCATGCTACCAAACACAATATACAAGCTCAATGCGATCCACACCAAAATTCCAATGGCATTCTTCACAGTCCTAAAATTCATTTAGAACAAAAAAGACCCAGAATAGCCAAAGCAATTCTAAGACCAAAAAGCAATGCTGTAGGCATCATATGATCACTACAGAGCTCTAGTAATAGAAACTGCACGGTACTGGCGCCAAAACAGACATGCAGACCAATGTACAGAGCAGAAGACACAGAGACAGACCCACGGAGATACAGTCATCTCTTGATGAAGATGTCAAAAACATTCATTGGAGAAAAGACAGGCATTGTAGCAAATGGTGCTGGGAAAACTGGCTATCCATTTGCAGAAGACTGAAGTGGACCCTGATCTCTCACCCTGCACAAAAGTCAAGTCATAATAGGTAAAAGACCTAGAAATTAGAATCTGCAACTCCTAATGTAGGTCAACCCTCCGGCATAGAGGTACAGAGGATGACTTTCTCAGTAGGACCCTAAAGCTCAGGATGTGAGCCCAAGAGTTAATAAGTGGGATGGCATTGAGTTTAAAAGCTTATGCACAGCAAAGGAAACCATCAAGAATGCGCAGAGAGGACCTACAGAATGGGAGACCATCTTTGCTAGAGGTTCTTCTGACAGAGGATTAATATCCATAATATATAAAGAACTCAAAAAAAGTACTACCAATCCCCCCCCCAAGAGTCCAATTAACAAATGGCAAATGAACTAAGCAGACATGTCTCACAAGAAGAAAAGCAAATGACCAATAAGTACATGAACAAATGTTCACCATCATGAGCAGTTAGGGAAATGCAAATCCCAACCACCCGGAGATTCCATCTCACTCCGGTAAGAACAGCAGCCATTGAGAGTACAAGCAATAACAGATGCTGGAGAGGTCATGGTGAAAAGGGGACTGTGAATCAGCACGACCACCGTGGAAATCAGCAGGAGGCTCCTCAAAAGACCGGGAAGGAACCCCCGTAGGACCCAGCTATCCCACTCTCGGGGATTTACCCTGAAGAATGAACTTCCTCTCGCTATAGTGACATGTGCGTTCCGGTGTTTACAGTAGCCCAATTCACAACAGCAAACTTGGAACCAGCTGGGTGTCCATCATGTGATGGATGGAAAAAGAAAATGCGGCAAATGTTCACAATGGAGTTTTATTTAGCCGTAAAGAAAAATGAAATGGTTATTTGCAGGAAAATGGATGGAGCTAGAGACCATTATGCTCAGAAGCTAAGCCAGACTCAGAAAGGCAAGGGTCCGGTGTCTTCTCTCCTATGAGGAGATTAGAGAGGGAAAAGGAAGCGGGTGTGTGGGGGGTGGCAGGTCTCATGAAAATCCGGGAGAGATCAGTAGAACAGAGGAACGGGACCAGAGGCAGGACAGGGGGAATCCTGGGGCCTGACCTTGACCAAACTGTATTGTTCTATCATGTGCATAAGTATGAACAGGAACAGCAAATTCCACCGGTGTGTATAATTTAATCCACCAATTAAAATGCTTTAAAAAATTCAGTTATGCAACTCAGGAGGCTGAGGCAGGAGGATCAAGAGTTCAAAGCCAGCCTCAGCAACTGAGTGAGACTCTAAGCAACTCAGCGAGACCCTGACTAAATAAAATACAACATAGGGCTAGGGATGTGGCTCCGTGGTCGAGCGTCCCTGAGTTCAAACCCCGGTACACCCAGTCCCCCAACAAAAAGAGCTTTTCAGAGTGCCCAGTGTGCAGTAAGTGCTCAATAAATGTCTTGAAGTCAACAATGGCCGTCAGACATTTATTGGGCAATTACTGCACGCAGGGCACTCTGAAAAGCTCTTTGGAAGCATTCACTGAGTGATTCTCGGAATGGGGTCCCGTGGCCAGCAGCCCCCACCGTCACTCAGAAACTGACAAGAAGGGCAAGCTCTCGGGCCCCCGCGGGCACCTGACCTACTGAGTTGGAAACGCCGGGTGAGGCCCAGCTCTCCAGCGGAGGCTGGAGCTCGGCTTTGAAAATGGCTCTGTGAGGTCTCGGAAGTTGCACGACTGTCCCGGAGCTAGGCACGGACTTCTCCATCTTGCAGATGAGGACGCTGAGGCCGGGAAGGTGACCTCACACGCCCACGGTCACAGAGCCGCTCAGAGGGGTAGAGACTCCCTCTCTGTCCACACCGCTGCCGTCCCCTCTCCTGGCGGGATCCAGGGCGCAGCTGTACCCCACACCCGAGGACTCCTGGAGGGTCTCCTTCAGAGTCGCTCGGCCTCAGTGCAGCTGACCTTTGGGACTAGGTAACTTTCCTGTGGTGGACTCTCCTGCCCTGAAGGAAGTTCAACAGCCTCCTGGGCCTCTACCCCTGGGACACCAGTAGCTCCTCCTTCTCCATTTCATTTGCGACAACCGAAAAATATCTCCAAACACTGCTGAATGTCCCCATGAGAGCAAAATTGTCCCTGACTGACAGATTCTGGTCTACATATATCACCTTTGCTTCTTTCCGGGGTGGAAGGAGACCACATCTGGGTTCCATGACCCCACCCCTTCTCTGCCCTCCCACTGGGTTTATTACACATGAATTCATGTCGGGGGAGAGCTTTTTACACTCTATTTATGTATGATCTATCGAAACGTATAAATGCATTCTACTGTCATGGTCAACTAATATGGAACCAACCTAGATGAGTGGATAAAGAAAATGTGGTGTGTATATATATATATATGATGGAATATTACTCAGCCATAAAGAAGAATGAAATTCTGGCATTTGTTGGTAACGGAGGGAGTTAGAGAGTATCATGCAAAGTGAAATAAGCCAAACCCCAAAACCAAAGGCCGAATGTTTTCTCTGATATGCAGAAGCTAATTCACAATAAGGGGATAGGGGTAGGGAAGAATGGAGTTACTTTATATTAGGTAGAGAGGAAGTGAGCGGAGGGGAGGGGAATATGGGGGCAGGAAGGAGAGTAGAGTGAAATAGACATTATTACCTCATGTACATAGATGACTACATGATGAACGTGATCCTGCAATATGTAAAATCAGAAAAATGAGAGATTACAGTCCATTTATGTATGATCTAATTAGGACAAGTAAAATAACATAATTTTAAAAATTTTAAATTTTTTAAAAATTTTAATTAAAAAATTAAAGTATAACTGTTGTCTCAATTTTTAAACAATACAACTACTATTTACTTGATATTTTTGATCATCCATTAATAATTAAAAAATAAAATTTTTACCAGTTGGGGAAAAAAATCCCTCTGTTCAAATTCCTGTCTTGTCACGGCAGTGTGACTGTAACTCACTGTGCCTCTCAGAACCTCGGTTTCTTCCTCTGTAGGGTGAAGGGGAGTGGAGAGACGGTGGCCACCAAGTGGTTGGAGGATGAGCTTTTCTGGTGGAGTCAGCAGACTCGAGTCCATTTCACACCTCCTTGTTAATGATCTGTGTGGCTTTGGGACAGCCGCTCGTTTTGCTTGATCCTTAGTGTCCTTCTCTGTTCAAGCACATTTATATGCTTCTTTATAATGGGATTAGCGCACATGGAGTACCCGGCACACAGGCCGTGGCTGGGAGTCTGAGCAGGATCGCAGTGCAGGACACAGCGGGTGGTTAATGGAGGTCCCGGCCTGGGCCAGCCTTGACCCTGGGTCCGACTTGCCTGCTGGGCTTTCCCAGTAGGGGCCAGATCTGGGGTCCCTGCTGGCAGTGGGTCGGAGCTGATGGGCTGACCTCTGCTCAGGAGCCTCTGCCTGAGCGCAGGTCCCACCTGGTCTGCACCAGTCTTTGCTCCTGTCTCACTCAAGCCTGGCTCAGGCTAGGGGCTCGGGACCACAAACCATGACTGCCAGTGGGCCACCAGGGTCCCCTCGTCCTACCCTGGGGACGGCTTTGGACTTAGCCACTTTCCTTCTCTCCAGTGTCTGGGATAATTGTCAACCATCAGGATGATGTGACCCTCTACGCTGAGGTCACCTGGCGGATGACCTGGGGCAAATGACGTCTCTCATTTCACCTCAGCTCATCTCCTCAGCTGTAAAACACAGAGGACAGATGTGCAGGTGTCACTCGGGTCTGTCTTCCTTGAGAAGAAGTCTTTCCTTTGTGGAATTTCTTCTTGTCTTCCAGACCTAGCCTGGGTTTCGCTTTACTCAGGAAGCCTCCGCTGATCCCTCTTCCCTTGTCTCACCTGGTGTGTTCTCCATGTCTGCAGGATCTCGGGACTCACCGTGATATGAATCCATGACAACTAAATCTGAACAGGTCACTGGTTTCTTAAGAATATTCTCTAAATACTTCAACCCATCTATCTACCTGTCCATCTCCTCATCCATCCATCTATTCATCCATCCATCCACCCACCCATCCATCCATCCATCCATCCATCCATTCATCCACTCATCAATACATCACTCTCCTCATTCACCTATTAAATTTTCCATCTATTTGTCCATCCATCCATCCATCCATCCATCCATCCATCCACCAATCCATCCATCCATCTATCCATCATCCATTCATCCACCAATCCATCCATCCATCCATCCATCTATCCATCCATCCATCCATCCACCAATCCATCCATCCATCCATCCATCCATCCATCCATCCATCCACCAATCCATCCATCTATCCATCCATCCATCCTCCAATCCATCCATCCATCCACCCACCAACTTACTCACATGTTCATTAATTTACCAATCTGTTTGTTCACTTTCTGAATCACAAAGGATTTATTGACTTTTGCTCTATGAAATGATTCATTTTCCTTCAACTTTGCAAGGTCTTGCTTGGCATGCGTATAATTTAGTTAGACCGTCTGAACATTGCTGTGAATGTATTATATTTTTACATTAATGATTCACATTTAAGTCAGTAGATTCTGAGTAAAGCAGATTATCTTCTATAATGTGGGTGGTCTTCATCTAATTAGTTGGTGGTGGGCTTAAAGGATAAAAAAAGACTGAAATCCCCTGAGAAAGGAAATTCTGCTTCCAAACTTCCACTGTTACATGAACTCTTCCTTTTATGTATAGACTGTGACCTGTTCTACAGATATTGGACTTGGCTTCCAAACTTCCACTGTTACATGAACTCTTCCTTTTATGTATAGACTGTGACCTGTTCTACAGATATTGGACTTGCCAGTTACCCACAAAGTATGAGTTACTCCTTCAAATCTTCTCTCTCTCTCTCTCTCTCTCTCTCTCTCTCTCTCTCTCTCTCTCTCTCTCAGTCATCCTCCTGTATTTATGGTTTTGCTTTCCTTGCTTTGGGTAACTTGTGACCAACTGTGGTTATATAAGCTTAAATGGAGAATTCTAGAAATAAACAATTCATGTATGTTAAATGGCCAGCTGCTCAGAGCAGTGTGATGAAATTGCACTCTGTATCAACGGGACATGAATTGCCTTTCTTCCAGCATAGCCATGCTGTATATGCTACCCTCCTGTTAATACTTAGCCGCCATCTTGGATATCAGATCACCTGCTGTGGTATCACATGAGAAAGACCACATTCATTTAACTTTTATTACAGTATATTGTTATACTCACTCTGATTTTATCATTAGCTATTTTTGTTCATCTTTCATGGTGCCAAACTTACAAATTAGATTTTATATTAAGTGTGTGTCTGTAAGAAAGAATGGTGTATACGTAGGATTTGTTACTGCCTGTGATTTCAGTTGCCTACTGAGAGTCTTAAAATATATTCTTCACAGATAAGGGGGAACTTCTATGTGTGCATATATGTAATAAATGTGTGGGTACAAATATGGACAGTTTATCTTAGGAATTCTGACTAATAAATTCGATAACCAAAAATGATTGAGAAGAATTCGAAGCAATTCTTGCCTTCAAGGTATTTTCAGAGTTTATTGGGGAAAACAGAAAACTAAACCCCAAATTATGATACTTGTGATAAGGGCTATGATAGGAGATACACGAAGTTCTATGTAAACCCAGGAAAGTTCTTTGAACCTCAGTATAGTGGGTCCCCCAAATATCTGATGCTCATCTCACTCATCATTCAATGTAGCTATGAAACTAGACTTGGTAGAGTCTAAAGGGATGCTATTTGAGGTGAGGAGGTCTTTCACCGAAATCTGCTGAGAAGGGACTTCCAGGTGAAGGAGAGGCAGAGCAGCTTGGCATCGGGCGCCATTTTCAGGAGACTCCAATATGGCACCGTTATGGAGGGTGCTTGTTGGGAGGAGGGAAAGAGAGGGCTGGGGGATTTCTCCTGGACAGCCAGTCTCTAATGGATTTTATGGTCCACATCAAGTGTTAGACTTTGTTTGAGGGCCAGTTGGAGACACTGAAGAGGTTTAGGTAGAAGAGTATCATAGTAAGATTTGTCTTTCAGAGGACTTACTAGTCTCTTCTGCATAGACGACTAAATGGCAAGTGCACTAGTGACGTGTCGCTGGGTAACAAGGGACTCCAGAACGTGGGTTGTCAACAACCTGCAGCTCAGATCTCTGTTTCAGGATGCGAGCAATTTAGAGCAGCTCGGATGGATGGTCCTGGTGGAGGGTCTCTCGTTCAGTTGCAATCCGGAGGCCAGCTGGGGCCACGGTCACCTGAGAGCTTGGACAGGACACAAGAGTCTTCTTCCAAGGAGGCTCCTCACACCAGTGTTGGCAGGAGGCCTTGGTTCCTCCTGCCACATGAACCTCAGCTGAAGGTCGCTTGAGTGTCCTCAGGATGTGGCTGTTGGCTTCTCCCAGTGTGTGTGTGTGTGTGTGTGTGTGTGTGTGTGTGTGTGTGTCAGAGAGAGAGAGAGAGAGAGAGAGAGAGAGAAAGAGAGAGAGAGAGGAGGAGGAGAAGGTGAAGAAGAAGAAGGAGGAGGAGAAGAAGAAGAGGAGGAGGAGAAGGAGAAGGTGAAGAAGAAGGAGGAGGAGGAGAAGGAGAAGGTGAAGAAGGAGGAGGAGGAGAAGGTGAAGAAGAAGAAGAAGAAGAAGAAGAAGAAGAAGAAGAAGAAGAAGAAGAAGGGGAGGAGGAGGAGGAGGAGGAGGAGAAAAAGAATAGGAGGAGGAGGAGAAGGAGAAGGTGAAGAAGAAGTAAAAGAAGAAGAAGAAAATAAGAAGGAGGAGAAGGAGGAGAAAAAGAAGAGGAAGAGGAGAAGGAGAAGGTGAAGAAGAAGGAGGAGGAGGAGAAGGAGAAGAAGGAGAAGGAGGAGGAGGAGGAGGAAGAGGGACAAAGGATGGAGGAGGAAAGGATGGACAGAAGAGAAGAGGAGGAGAGGAGGAAGTAGAGAAAGAAGAGGAGAGGGGAGGGAGGAGGAGCGTGCTTCAGTTCCGCCTCTCCTGGGAGAATCTGAAGGAACTTCTGGACACCTTTGGCACCAGGATGGGGGAGACAGACAGGAGAGCGCTGGGAGGCAGTCTCGACTCCACAGGGAGGAGACGTTATGGAGATGAGGGAGCAGAGACAGAATATAGGGGTGAGTTGCCTCTGTGTCTGGTATGGGGAGTTAGCAGGAGGGATTCAGGGCTACCCTGGGTTTGTGGCTTGGCGGGTGATGGCATGGTGGCCCCGACTCCCAAGGCGAAGGTTGCCGAGGAGAAGGACATCGGAGGTGGGACGTGTGCATATTGGGGGGTGGTGTCTGTGTCACCCAAGCGGAGAGAGACGGAGGGTGGCTGGACACGTGGCTCCCAGCCCAGGTGGGAGGCCCTCGACTGGACGGGCAGTGGGGGGAGCTCCGCCTGTGAGCCTGTTGCAGCCGGGCGGAGTCTGTGGGAGGGTTTGGGGTGGTGAAGCGGCCGGGCGTGGAGCGACCTGGGAAGCAGGGACGTGTAATGACGTGCCACCTGGGTCGAAAGGGGAACGTAAGCCAGGACTCGAACAGTATGGAAAAAGAACCAAGACGAAACAAGAAAAAACAAGAAAAAAAACGTTGCTTGGGAGCCTGATGTAAGAGGAGATCATCAGGAGAACCTGATGATCGTAAAGTGGCAAAAAGAGGTCACATCATAGCAGAGTCCTGGAATCTCAAGTGGCCAGGGCTCTGCATGCCTCTGTGCTTTGAGGTCACCACCCCAAATGGCAATAAAGCCCATCTTGAGACTTCAGGTGCTTTAATTTAGTGACTATTTCCTTTCTTTCTTTTCTTTCTTTCTTTTTTTTTTTTTTTTTTTTTTTTTTTTTTTTGTACCGGGGATTGAACTCGGGGGCACTCGACCACTGAGCCACCTCCCCAGCCCTATTTTGTATTTTATTTAGAGACAGGGCCTCACTGAGTTGCTCAGGGTCTCGCTTTTGCTGAGGCTGGCTTTGAACTCACCATCCTCCTGCCTCAGTCTCCGGAGACGCTGGGATGACAGGCGTGCGCCACGGGGCCCACCAATGATTTCCCTTTCGTGCCCCGTGATGGGCATGTCCATAAACGCTTCCAGCTAGAAGAGAACGGGAGCGACGTCAATCAACTGCACATCTCATTTTCATTCTCGTGCGTAAAGAGGGTGCCTGTCGCGGGAGAAGCAGCGGGGGTGGGCGGGATGATCTGTCCCCAAGTGGCTTTGGCGGTGGAGGACTGACTCCTTGGTTCATACTCCACTGTCATCTGACACCACTGGAAGCCAGCTCCCTGTGACAACACTGCCGCCCGTGCCCTTGACATGCGCCCCTGTCTGGAGCTGACAGAGGGCTGGGGTGTCAGCTCTGTCAACCAGTCTTATTCCAACAGTGAATTTCCAGCGAGTGGGGCGTGTGTATATAATTATCAGAGCTGTAGATCCTGACATTAAAACAAACTGTCTCCAGCCCCCGTCACCTCGCGGAGGGCGGTTGAGGAGGGAGCCGGGGGTGGAGCCACACGTCGCGTTGATTAGGAGACGCATCCACCCCGCACGCCAGGGAGCGCGCTCAGCAGAGGAGAGGAGGAGGAATTTAATAGCGCAGATTATGTTTTTAATTACTTTAGCAAACGAGCTGGGGTGGCGTTACTGGAGAAGCCACCCCCAGTGTTCCCAGGCTGCCTCTGAGTCACCGCCGGGATGGGGACCGGTCACGGGGACACAGAGTGCTTCCCGGGGAATCCTCATCCCCGTGCATCGATGGGGCGGGCAGGTGATTATTCGTGGCAGGTTCAAGAGCACAGAGGCTGGAGACAGCCTAACTGGATTTGAAACCTGCCTTCACCAATTATTCACGGTGTGAACTCGGACAAGATGAGGGTTACGGGTTGAATCACGTCCCATCCAAACTTCAAAGCCGAAGTCCTGACTCCAGATTTCAGAAGGTGACTTTATTCAGAAATAGGGTCATCGCCCATGTCATCCGCTGAGTTGAGGCCATACTGGGGTAGGGTGGATTCCTAATCTGTTATGACTGGTCTTCTTTTAAAAGGGAGTAATTTGGACACGGACCAAGCGCAGGGAGAATGTCAGTTAGAGATGCAGAGACATTGGGGCCAGGTTTCCAGGAGCCAAGGATGGCCACCAGAGCTCCAGGGGCTGAGAGGAGCCTGCAGCGGGTGCTTGAGCCCCTTCTGAGGGAGTACCCCTCGCTGACAGCTGGAACCCAGACTCGCAGCCTCCAGAACTGTGAGAAGTCCGTTCCCCGCCTTAGAGCGCTGGGCTCTGACAACAGTGGACCCTGATAACAGGACTCCTTGTCTCTGCACCTCTACTGTCCACATCTGTGAAGATAGCACGTGGTACCTGGACCTCAGAGCGTGGGAAGGCGTCAATGCCACTTACAGAAAGTGAGCCTTCAATGCCACTTATATAAAGCACTTTAAACGGTGCCCAGTACGCAGGGAACCCTCAGACACTACAAGCTGTTAGGGTTTTTATTGAAAACCCTTGCCTCGGGCGCGTCTCTGAATGAGGATTAAGAGAGGGTAAGTCGCGTCTCCTCTCCTGGAAGCCCTGTTACGGTTTAGATCTGGAATGCCACCCTCCCCTGCCAAAAAAGCTCATGTATCACAAGGTTCAGAGGTGAAACGGTTAGAGGGTGAAGACTGCAGCCCTGTAAGTGGATTAATCCAGTTGATGGATTAAATCACTTGAATGGCTATCGGGTGGTAACCGTGGGCAGGTGAGGCAATGCCTGGAGCAACAAGGTCACCAGAGCTGGGCCTCGAGGACTAGCTCTGTCTCTGGTCCTCCCTCTGCCTGTCTCTGTCGGCTTCCTGGCCACCAGGCGCTGCCGCTTTCCTCCTCCATGTCCTTCCGCCATGATTTATTTTGCATCGGATCCAGCAGACCAGGCGCTGAATCCTCTGGAGCGGTGAGTCAAAATAAATCTTTCCTCCTCCAAGTCGTTCTTGTGGGGTGTTTTGGTCACAGCCGTGAAGAGCTGCCTAACGGGAGCCCTGGATTATCACCTGTGAAATGGGAGCCGTGACAGCCTGGAGGACTGTGGAGGAGACAGGCTCACCTGCCGGCTGCTCCCAGGTCCCTGCTGCCCTGCCCTTCTCGCCAGGAGAGCTGCTGCAACCCATCGACCGCGTGCCAAGTGCCGGACGCTCCTGGCTGCGGCGGGGTCTCTGCTGGTCCAGTCCCTGGGTTTTCCCGCCTGTTTCTCACCTGTCGGGCAGGTTGTCATTCATCTGACCCCTCTAAGGTGGCCACCTTTGATCTTCCCGCTTAGCCGAGGACTTCGGACTTCAAATATCTTGTTCATACACAGACAGGAAGTTGGAGGCCTCCTTCAAGTCCCCAGATGGCTCAGTCGGGGCACCAAGGCTTCCCAATAAACCACCCCAGGCCCTGGGGCTGCCAAGTTGCCATTCAGAAGCTCATGGAACCTGGCCACCAGGAATTCAGATCTGTACGGTGGGCTGCCTTGTCTCCTCCACGAGGCCTGGGGCTCAGTCCAAGGAGGATTGGGAGACTGAGGAGGACCAGGAGGCTGAGGAGGACTGGGAGGCTGGAGTGGGAGGCTGAGGAGGACTGGGAGGCTGGAGTGGGATGTTGAGGAGGGCTGAGAGGCTGGAGTGGGAGGCTGAGGAGGACTGGGAGGCTGAGGAGGGCTGAGAGGCTGGAGTAGGAGGCTGAGGAGGGCTGGGAGGCTGGAGTGGGAGGCTGAGGAGGACTGGGAGGCTGAGGAGGACTGGGAGGCTGGACTGGGAGGCTGGAGTGGGAGGCTGAGGAGGACTGGGAGGCTGGAGTGGGAGGCTGAGGAGGACTGGGAGGCTGGAGTGGGACCGCTGGGAGCCATTTATTCTTCTGTGCAGCGATGCCACTGCTGCTGTGGGGCTCTCCTCCAGGTGCCTCTGGGGGGCTGTATTGGGTGTCCTGATAGCAGAAGGGTGGGCTGCAAAAGTGAAGGGGGAGAGAGAGGGGGGGGGAAAGCGAGGGCGGGGAGCTCCAGGAGCAGCTGAACCCTTTTTATAGCTCCACCTCGGACGCCTCATAGCCTCACTCCTACCCATCACGCTCTCTCACACACACTCACACACTCACACACACTCACCCCACACACAGTCACACACACAGTCACACACTCACACATGCTCACACACTCATACACTCACACACACAGTCACACACACACACACTCATACACACACAGTCACACACTCACTCACACACTCATACACTCACACTCACACACTCATACTCAAACACAACCACACTCACACACTCATTCACACAGTCACACACCCAGTCACACTCACACATGCTCACACACTCATACACTCACACACACTCACCCCACACACAGTCACACACACAGTCACACACACACGCTCACACACTCATACACTCACACTCACACAGTCACACACTCACACTCACACACTCATACACACTCACACAATCACACTCACACACTCATTCACACAGTCACACACACAGTCACACTCACACATGCTCACACACTCATACACACTCACAGTTTTGAAGCCTACAACCCGCCAGGTTCTCTCCTGACTCTTGGGGAAGCAGGTGGACAGGTCCCCGCGGGGCAGCGCTTGGCTAGCCACGTGAGAAGCCGCTCTTGGGCAACCCGCGCCTTGCTCCTAGGACCACGCCCCTCGCGGGCTGTGACCGCCAAGGCCCCCGAGGCGGTGCGTCCTGAGGAGGCCCAGCCGAGAGAAGCCTCCTCCCTGGTTACCCTCGGTTCAGGGGAGCGAAGACCCTGCAGCCCTTCCAAGTCAGGAGAGCACATTCCCCCAACTGGACGGACGGACGCGACAGCTCATGGCCCCGATGGACCCCTGCCCAGGACTCAGCTGGAGGAGGACGGAACGAAGCCTCAACCACAGCCTCTCTCCTCCGGGTGCAGGTGGGAGCTCCGGCCGGGCTCTCCCAGCGGGAGGCAGGCTGGGAACGCTCTGGAAGACCACCCAGCATCACACCATGGGGTCTCGCAGGGGACACTGCTTTCTCCACGCTGGAAGATCAGTGCGTCCCGGACCCCGGGTGCAGTGGCCGAGGAGCCGGGAGCCACGGCCGCTGGGCTGGCAGCTTGATTGGCTAAGCAGCTCGACTGAGGCCACTGGAGACCCGGGCAGCTGACTCCAGCTGGAGGTTGAGGAAGGCCGCCTGGGAGAGGGGACGTGAGGGGAGGAGCTGCGTCAGCTAAGAAGGGTGGGCGGGAGACTGGGAGGCGCAGGACCGCCCGGAGCAGGACCAGGTGAGGAGCGGGGAGAGCGGCACCCGGCCACAGCTCAGCCCGGGGACGGCTGGGTTTAGCTTCAGTGCCCCTGGACTTGGCCTGGCGGGCGCCTGGCAGCTTCTCCCCCTCCTGCTGGACAGCAGCCTTCCTCAGTCCCGAGAGCCTCTGATCCTCTGGGGCTGGGCTGGGGAGCGTGGAGTCTCAGGAGCGCGACAGGAGCGAGTGTTGGAAGGAGAGTGAGGTCCTGCGGAGGCAGCGGGCGAGCGCCGGGACTGAGGGCGGAGGGAGAGGGTGGAGGTGCAGAGTCGAGGCTGGGGGAGGCCCAGGGCCAGCAGGCGTGAGGGAGTCAGCCGGCTGCGTGCGCATGTGTGTGCATGAGTGCAGGTGCCCGCAGGTGTGTGGGCATTGTGCACCCGGGCCACCAGGTGCCCTTAGGAGCACTCAGGGGCTCACAGGGGCGTGGACACACACTCACACTCACACACACTCACACACTCACACACACTCACACATACACACACATTCACACTCTCTCTCACACACACTCACACAGTCACACACACATACACACACACTCACACACACTCTATCACACACACACACATACACACAGTCACACACACACACATACACACACAGTCACACACTCACACACACAGTCATACACATTCACACATACACACACATTCACACACACTCACACACATACACACAGTCTCACACACACACACACACACACACACAGTCACACAGCCACACACACTCACACACACACATACACAGTCACACACATACACACACAGTCTCACACACACACACTCACAGACACATACACACACAGTCACACACATACACATTCACACACATACACACACAGTCACACACACACACATATACACACAGCCACACACATACACACTCACACACATACACACACAGTCTCACACACACACAGTCACACACTCACACACATACACACAGTCTCACACACACACTCACACACACACTCACACACATACACACAGTCTCACACACACACTCACACACACACTCACACACACTCACACACAGTCTCACACACACACAGTCACACACATACACACACAGTCACACACACACACATACACACAGTCACACATATACACACACATACACACACACAGTCACACTCACACACACGGTCACACAGTCACACATACACACACACACACATACACACAGTCACACACACACACATACACACACAGTCACACACTCACACACACAGTCATACACATTCACACATACACACACATTCACACACACACTCACACACATACACACAGTCTCACACACACACTCACACACACACACTCACACACACAGTCACACAGCCACACACACACTCACACACACACACATACACAGTCACACACATACACACACAGTCTCACACACACACACTCACACACACACACATACACAGTCACACACATACACATTCACACACATACACACACAGTCACACACACACACATATACACACAGCCACACACATACACACTCACACACATACACACACAGTCTCACACACACACAGTCACACACTCACACACATACACACAGTCTCTCACACACACACACACACACACTCACACACATACACACAGTCTCACACACACACACACACTCACACACACTCACACACACACTTCGCATCGGTCGTTTCGAGAGGCCCTGCCTCGGTGCGCTGTTCTCTCCGTAGCCAGGGAGATGACCCCGGATGGCAACCAGAGGGACCACGGAGACGGCTCAGGCACAGGGAGAAACAAAGAGCTGGAGAAGCCCCGCGCTGCGCTCTCCTCGTGGAACGGGCGGGCGTTCACGAGGCGCTGACCTGGGCCCGGGCACGCGAGCGGCACGTGTGCCAGCCTGCTGTCCCTGGCATACTCCATAGTGGACGGCGGCCGGCTGGAGAAGGCCTCGCCCACCCATCCCTGCCCTCTCTCTCTCCGGAGCCCAGGGCCAGGCGGGTGGCAGAGAAGCTGGTGGCCTGTGACTCCGTGAGCTCTGGTGTCCCTGCAGGTGGAACCTGTAGCCTCGCCCTGGCCAAACCCCCCGAGGCTCCGTCCTGGTCTCAGGTACCAGGACGGCCTCTGCTGGACGCCCTGCAGCAGCATCCTGGGCCCACGGGGCACACCCGGGGGCAGAAGGCTGGGTCCATGGCCAGGTGGCCCGATGACCTGTCCACCTCCTCTCCAGAACCCAGAAAGCCCGCCCGCTGAGTCATCAGAATAAGCTTGTGAGGGCACTAGTCCCGTCACACCATGGTACAGATGAGGACGTGGAGGGGCAGAAGAGGCCCCGGGCACACAGCCACAGGCGGGGAGGCTGGCTGTGGGCCAGGGCTTCTGGACCCACAGACCGCCCTTCTCCAGTGCCCTCCACGACACGAGGTATGAGGGTGAACCTGGGGCAGAATGGAGCACTCTGAAGGTGCTCCAGGGAGGAGGAGGAATCACCCAGGACTGCAGAGCGGACAGAGTGGGGACCTGACTCATGAGGAGGGTCTGCTGGTCAGAGGCGGGGACAGCAGGTGCAAAGGCACTGTGACCAGAGGAGCTGAGGAGTTGGGTTGGCTGGAGAGAGGGGTGCACAGGGATGAGCTTCAGCAGGAAGGAGGGCTCAGGAGACAGGTCAGGAACCGATTTTGACGTGAATGCCATCCTCGAGTGACGTATTAGTTTGTCATCTGGCCAAAACAGACATGAATTGTCCACTAAGAGCGGCGATGGTCAGGTGGGTTTGCTGGAGGGAGGCAGGCTGCTCTGTGGCTGAGCTGGGGAGTCCGCCCGTGGTGTTCCTGTCCCGGATCTGCCCCTCCTGGTTGTGCATCCTCAGTAAGAGATGTGGCTTCCCCGAGCTTTGAAGGGAACAAAGATCTGTGACTCAGAATCACGCGGAGGGACAAATGGCACGATTCACCTCCTGCCTGCTGTTTTGAAGCACTTGAAACACAAGCTGAGTTATCATTTGCTGAGTAAAGGGATGGGGTGCCCCACACGTAGTAAATGCTCAGTTAGCTTCCACACCCACTGTCACCGAAGGAAGTCTCTGAGGCAGTGGCTGGTGGCTTGGACCACGGGCGGACAGAGGATGGGTTCCGGGAGGCTATTGTGGAAGTGCAGGCCAGCAGTGAGGAATCCTGGTTCCACAATGAAACTGTGGGGGCAAAACATGGAGGGCAGATTTGAAGAAGGACCGGTGGGCACTGCTAAAATGGAGGATTGAATAAGTCGACGTGGGTGGAAGTCTCTGTGAATGGTGCACATTTCACTCTGGTTACAAACAGGGCTCTTTTCATCAGTTTTATTTCTTGGGGCCTGTCAGCCTCCGCTCTCTGGAGAGAGGATGTCATTTAATTCTCCCAGATCAAATATTGGTCCAACACAACACTGAATAAACGGGCCCTGCCTGTTCAGCTCGCACGCTGTGTTCTCAGTTGCCGAGGGAAACTCCAGAGATTTGCCATCCTGGCAGATGTGAGTCTCTGCTGGAGATGGAGTCTCTGTAACCAGGATGAGCAACAGCATCCTGGCCAAGAGCGTGGTACCTGGAGTTCAGCTGCCTGGGTTTGGATCCCAGCTCTGCCGTGGTGTCTGTAGACCAACCACGCAACCTCTGTTTCTCTCTTGGTAGAATAAGTAGAATAAGCAGCATCGCCTCGTGAATCTGTTGTGAAGGTTCAGTATAATGGGAGGATAGGACCTGCCACAGGGCACATTCATCACCAGCATCACCACCTCTGGATCATCCTTACCACCACCGTCACCATCACCACCATCACCACCACCGTCACCACCATCACCATCACCACCATCACCACCACCATCACCATCACCACCATCACCACCACAACCACCAACATCATCACTACTACCATCACCACCACCATCACCACCACCAC